>NC_090321.1:142220656-142373156 GCF_040869045.1 Eurosta solidaginis
ACAAATTTTCGTTTTATGTTGTGCTTAGAGCTTTCAAAAGGAACATACATGAATTTATAAAAGTTTTAAAGTGCAACTACATATTTAGATTGAAATGACAGGAGTTTCAATTTGATTTTACGATCTACTTCTTTTGCTCTCTTTTGTTTGATTACCGACTACTCTACGAAATCAGGGTTGATAAAGTGAAATAGAAATAACTACATTTACGTTAAGAATTTATAAAAATGTTCTATTTTCTTACTCGCTTATCTGTTAATCTACTCTTACTCTTCTACCGCTGGCCTTCTCCAACTTCACTTTCACCACCTTGCTCGCCGATATTTGGTTCTAATTAGAATATTGGATTGTCGCTTCACTTGTTCTGTTCCTTTCACAGCACCAGAGAATTTAAACACAATGAGAAGGCGTTTTTGCTAGATTCCAACTTTTTTGCATGTGAACACGTCTTGCACTTCACCACACACAATCCAATTTCAATGTTAACCAGCTAACAGCAGAAAATTCTCTGTCAACAGTTTCAGCTGGTGTATAAATTCTCTGGATTTTCTCTTAATATGATTTCTTTGTGGGAATATAGGTATTTAGTAGGATTAATTAAATTTAAATTTTATTACTTGTAGCAATATATTTGCTTGTTTTATGATTTAATATGAATTTGAACTTAATTAATATAATAATAGCAATATATTTGCTTGTTTTATGTTGATGCAAATTGCAGAAATTTTGCTTATTTCTTTACAAACAAAAACCTATTCATATACCCAAAATATGCCCTTTCATGAAATGTATGTAAATTAATCATACATTTATGAATTATCCCATCCCTTTTTGTTAATAAATTAAAATGTTAGGAAAATGTATGCAAATTGAAATATGCATGCAAATAGTGTTTTGCCGACGGCATTTGCACACTTGGAATTTCTGTGCACACGAAATCCATTGCATATTTATAAAACGTTAATTTGCATAACATGTATGCATATTAACCATGAAGTATGAATTATTAATAAATTGAAAAATTGAAATAAATAAAATATTTGATAACAATTGAATAAATAAAAAAATATTTTGTTATTATTTGGACTATGGGTGGGAGAGGAGGTACCTATAAAGAAATTTCCTAAAGCATTTTATATGTGTTATTCAGTACAATGATGTAAGTACATATGTACTTGAATATTTTCAAAGGCAGATTTGATAAGCCAAGTCAAACTTAAATACATTTGACCTGCCTCAAATCAACCCTTAAATATGTAAATAAGACCAACAATACACAAAAGACATGTGCCTGTTGATCAGATGTTGAGCATTGTATCATTGAATATATATGTATGAAAATACAAACCAAAGCAAAAAAGTACAAATGTACATACATATATACATATTCAATAATACTCCAATTAAAGGCAGACATGTATAAAAAGCTTGGTCGCTTTGAGGCTGTGGCAGTGTCTTAAGTTATTAATAAAACAACTTGTCGCTTTCCGCGTTATGAAGCGACCAAATCAAATATGGCAATCCGCGTATACGGCCATGGATATGTAAATATCAATGCTCGTAGCAATTAGCCGACGAAATACAATAGGCACGAGCCAAATTATGTGTCGTCGGTGGTTAAAAGTGTTGCCGTTTATACCTTTAATAACTCACAGCTAAAAGGGGAATTTATTATAAAATTAAAATAAACGAATTTATTGCTCTTTTGCGAAATAATGTTATATTTCTTCGCAAAATTACTTTAATTTATTTCGCCGCTCCCATATATTAATTTTTATCTATGAAAATAATGTAAAATTCTTACTTTGTACTGACATGTGATAAACAAGTCAGCATATACAGTATGACGTCACAGTGCGAATTCGGGCCAGAAACGGGTAAAACACCACTCTTATGTATCAACTGCAACACAGTTGCTACAAATTTGGCTGCGTGACTGCGCGAACAATTTTTCGGCAGAATATGATAGGGGATTTCAAATAGCAAATAAAAATGTCCATAAGCTGTGACAACTCGGCAATTCAGGATATGAGAAAATTATTTGCAATAATTTATATGAAAAATTGATGGAAATTTTTAGATTATATTGCTAATATGTTAGTGGACATTTACTAGGCAATATCTGTGCATGTTTATTGGCATTTTTTACTACCATATTAGTACTTTCATACAGGCTTATAAATAGTTTGGTATTATTTCAAAGGAAAAGTGCGGGGTTATGAAAGTAGTTATGCTCGTCATAATGAATACCCCCAATATGCATCGAAGTTGGAATTTATAAAATCGCAAAAATTTGTCTTTTGACGATTTTATCAAATGCCATGTTGCCGAATTGCAAAATTCTATCATCAATTTGGACAACTTAAGAAGAAGAATTTATGAATGAAAAATCAAGAGGAAGCTAGTTTTCAGGATTTTGTGATTTACATACAAAACATGAGCATACATATGTAAATATATGTTTGTCAACATGCGAATATAAAAATATTTCTTAGCTTACATATGAACATAGATTTGTACATATGCTTGTGCGTAAGAATAATTTTTGTAGGAAGTGGTTGATTGAAACAGTTTGCCTTTTATTTGAACATGTAGCAAAAAATCATAAAATTTTTGTTTACACAGCTATAACTCATAAACGGATAGATGGATTTCAAAAATTCTACTTTTCAGTAAAACTTTGAAATATTTATCTTCGATCTGCATCAAAAAAAAAATACTTGATTCCATTCTTATATCAGCCAAATTGTTTAAACAAATGTAACATTTTTATCAAAAAATGCGTATGTGTGTTTGTTCGCTGTGAACTGTCCGCGCTAAAACAGGGTGCAAGACGTGACAGAAAATTCTCTTAACGATTTTCTCTGTTCGTCTGTTACCAAAAAATTCTCTGATCAGAGCAAGTATATTGCAAATTTAATTCTCTGATTTTTTGTAAATAAATTATGATGGTTGGAAGGTTGAAGTCTTCGGCACAGCTGAAGACAGTCCTGTCCTTACTTGTTTTTTTTTATATTCAAAGTGTGAATTTGAATCTGTGCCTATGATTCAGGGCAAAACAAAAACAAAAGTGCTACAAGTGTATAGGGGTTGAGCAGCTCCGATGTAAAGAAATATTTTGACAAGTATAAAATACATTATTCAGTCAACAAATATAGTCAAAAAAGATTTAGAAAGCTGAATTAAAAATTATTATAAATTTATGATCTCCTAAAGTAAACACATTTGATTCAAATATGATTCCAAAATGTGGTTGAAAAAATATATTCAGTGTTTGATCATCTAAAGTATTCATATTTGATTATTTCTTTTGTTCAAATGTATGGTAACTCATTATTTTGTCAGAAAGAGTAATCAAATTATATTAATATGTAGGGAAATTGAAAATTTAATCACATAAATGGTGAGTGGGTATAAACAAACCTAGATTGGTATATATGTACACACATATATTCCTAAACTAAAGATCAGCCTACACCCCCATTTCCCACCCACTTCATTGATACCAATATATCCATGCATAAGCTAACAAATGTTTGTACATTCACATGTTCAAATAAAAGGCAAACTGTTTCAATCAACCACTTCCTACAAAAACTATTCTTACGCACAAGCATATGTACAAATCTATGTTCATATGTAAGCTAAGAAATATTTTTATATTCGCATGTTGACAAACAAAACAAAATTCACTTCAACCATCCAACCATACGCACAAGCACACATACATATTTACATATGTATGCTCATGTTTTGTATGTAAATCACAAAATCCTGAAAACTAGCTTCCTCTTGATTTTTCATTCATAAATTCTTCTTCTTAAGTTGTCCAAATTGATGATAGAATTTTGCAATTCGGCAACATGGCATTTGATAAAATCGTCAAAAGACAAATTTTTGCGATTTTATAAATTCCAACTTCGATGCATATTGGGGGTATTCATTATGACGAGCATAACTACTTTCATAACCCCGCACTTTTCCTTTGAAATAATACCAAACTATTTATAAGCCTGTATGAAAGTACTAATATGGTAGTAAAAAATGCCAATAGACATGCACAGATATTGCCTAGTAAATGTCCACTAACATATTAGCAATATAATCTAAAAATTTCCATCCATTTTTCATATAAATTATTGCAAATAATTTTCTCATATCCTGAATTGCCGAGTTGTCACAGCTTATGGACATTTTTATTTGCTATTTGAAACCCCCTATCATATTCTGCCGAAAAATTGTTCGCGCAGTGACGCAGCCAAATTTGCAGCAACTGTGTTGCAGTTGATACATAAGAGTGGTGTTTTACCCGTTTCTGGCCCGAATTCGCACTGTGACGTCATACTGTATATGCTGACTTGTTTATCACATGTCAGTACAAAGTAAGAATTTTACATTATTTTCATAGATAAAAATTAATATATGGGAGCGGCGAAATAAATTAAAGTAATTTTGCGAAGAAATATAACATTATTTCGCAAAAGAGCAATAAATTCGTTTATTTTAATTTTATAATAAATTCCCCTTTTAGCTGTGAGTTATTAAAGGTATAAACGGCAACACTTTTAACCACCGACGACACATAATTTGGCTCGTGCCTATTGTATTTCGTCGGCTAATTGCTACGAGCATTGATATTTACATATCCATGGCCGTATACGCGGATTGCCATATTTGATTTGGTCGCTTCATAACGCGGAAAGCGACAAGTTGTTTTATTAATAACTTAAGACACTGCCACAGCCTCAAAGCGACCAAGCTTTTTATACATGTCTGCCTTTAATTGGAGTATTATTGAATATGTATATATGTATGTACATTTGTACTTTTTTGCTTTGGTTTGTATTTTCATACATATATATTCAATGATACAATGCTCAACATCTGATCAACAGGCACGTCTTTTGTGTATTGTTGGTCTTATTTACATATTTAAGGGTTGATTTGAGGCAGATCAAATGTATTTAAGTTTGACTTGGCTTATCAAATCTGCCTTTGAAAATATTCAAGTACATATGTACTTACATCATTGTACTGAATAACACATATAAAATGCTTTAGGAAATTTCTTTATAGGTACCTCCTCTCCCACCCATAGTCCAAATAATAACAAAATATTTTTTTATTTATTCAATTGTTATCAAATATTTTATTTATTTCAATTTTTCAATTTATTAATAATTCATACTTCATGGTTAATATGCATACATTTTATGCAAATTAACGTTTTATAAATATGCAATGGATTTCGTGTGCACAGAAATTCCAAGTGTGCAAATGCCGTCGGCAAAACACTATTTGCATGCATATTTCAATTTGCATACATTTTCCTAACATTTTAATTTATTAACAAAAAGGGATGGGATAATTCATAAATGTATGATTAATTTACATACATTTCATGAAAGGGCATATTTTGGGTATATGAATAGGTTTTTGTTTGTAAAGAAATAAGCAAAATTTCTGCAATTTGCATCAACATAAAACAAGCAAATATATTGCTATTATTATATTAATTAAGTTCAAATTCATATTAAATCATAAAACAAGCAAATATATTGCTACAAGTAATAAAATTTAAATTTAATTAATCCTACTAAATACCTATATTCCCACAAAGAAATCATATTAAGAGAAAATCCAGAGAATTTATACACCAGCTGAAACTGTTGACAGAGAATTTTCTGCTGTTAGCTGGTTAACATTGAAATTGGATTGTGTGTGGTGAAGTGCAAGACGTGTTCACATGCAAAAAAGTTGGAATCTAGCAAAAACGCCTTCTCATTGTGTTTAAATTCTCTGGTAAAAATGTTACTTTTGCTTAAACAATTTGGCTGATATAAGAAAAGAATCGAGTATTTTTTTTTTTGATGCAGATCGAAGGTAGATAGTTCAAAGTTTTACTGAAAAGTAGAATTTTTTAAATCCATCCATCCGTTTATGAGTTATAGCTGCGTAAACAAAAATTTTATGATTTTTACTACATTTTGGCAACTTGCCCCTATAATATATATCTTCAAATTATATTAAATGTACCATCTCACGTAGCTAAGCTTTCAAATGCAAAAAACCGTTTTAAAATCGGAGCATTCTGTGTGAAGTTATGTGCATACATGGCATTTAGCGACTTTATTTTATAAGATTTATTATAAGATATAGAAGATAGATGTGTGTGGATATTGCTCGCCACACAAAAGGGGTATGTGTATATGTGCTTGTGTTTGAATCGCAAAAAAAGTAAGAAATACCGAGAAAAAGTGCAACGAGTTTGGTGGCAATTTATAACAAAAAAAATTTCTGAAAGACTACGTAAAAGTGATTTTTTATTTCAAATAATGCATTTAGTGTACTACCAGAGTGATTTTTTGTTTGATTTTGTGCAAACGAAATTTTAAATAGGCAAAAGTGAACAATGTGAGACCTCTCTGAAGTTGGCAAGACAACTTTTACGTGGAAAAAAATTACCTATTGGGAAAATTGCCGTGAATTTGCCGTAATTTATCCGTGAAACAAAAAAATTTTCCGGCCATATTTTAGAAAATCAGAAAACCACCTTAGAGACCAGATAGGAAAATAATTCTTGCACACGAATTTGCCGTAAATATGCCGTAGATAAGTGACATATTTCATAATTTAAAAAAAAAAAATTAACTTTTTTATAGTGCACCACCAACTTCGCGTGAAGTTATCGTGCCACTTTTCGAAAACCACCTTAGACACCAGTTAGGAAAATAATTCTTACACATGAACTTGCCGTAAATTTGCCGTGAATTATCCGCGAAACAAAAAAATTTACCGCGGCTATTTTCGCTCTGAAAACTACCTTAGAGACCAGCTAGAAAAATAATTCTTGCACACGTGAAGCAAAAAAATTTTCCGCGGCTATTTTGTGAAGTTGGCGTGCCACCCTCATAAAACCACCTTAGAGACCAGCTAGGAAAATAATTCTTGCACACGAATTTGCCGTAAATCTGCCGTAGATAAGTGGCATATTTTATAAATTCGAAAACAAAATTTCAAATTTCTTTTATGGTGCACCACCAACTTCACGTGCCACCCTCAGAAACCAGCTAGGAAAATATTTCTTGCTCACGAATTTGCCGTAAATTTGCCGTAGATAATTGGCATTTTTTATAACTTCTAAAAAAGAATATTTAACTTTTTTCATGTGCACCGCCAACTTAATGTGAAGTTAGCGTTGCCGCCTTTCTAAAACCACCTTAGAGTCCAGTTATGAAAATAATTCTTGTATTCTTAAAAAGAAGAATTCGACTGGCTAAGAAAGTTGGATCAATCTTGCACGGTTTACCGCGGGGGCGTGAAGTCATTGTTCCTATAAATATTAAAATTTGTAATACAACTTTTCGCGCTCTTTCTAAGTGAAACTAAACCGTCTAAATCAAAGAATGATGCGATAGTGATTTGGATAACCCAATTTCTATTCCTTTTACATATATGAGTGCCATTTCAGTAGACATTAACACTTATCATCGCACTTAACACACATTAGTAACAATTTCAATCCATTCAAAAAAAATCTGCCGCGCTTGTGCAAAAAAATTTCGTAAAATGCAACGTAAGCTAGAGAAAGGCTGCGGCACAGATCTTAGAAAATGTTCTCAATACTCCTCATACTTAAGTATCACAAATAGGACAACCAAGTGGATAGTTACGGTCATGTACGTATGTACATACATATGTATATGACCTTCCCATGTTCGTTTACTTCATGTGTGTAATTTGTTTTTTGAATCACTGCTGCTAAAAAGAAACAGAGTACATACTTTCCTAATGCAACGGTCTCAGGCAGATCTGTACCAAAACAGTTATTTGCTTGCCTATGCAACGAACTATGAATGTTCGACCTTCACACGTGCTCAATCGGCTTTTTAGTTGTTTACAACAACATTCTCACATTGGGACCTCTATTTTTGAAAGACATATGTAGATCTATATGTATGCCAAAAGTTCGATTTCGACAATTTACAAACATATACGACAAAACTAAAACAAAATTTAATATGTCCTGTTTGCTGATTGGCTACCGCTGCTGACTCTAATGGATTTGTCGCAGACCAGTTTGGCAAGAAAACATCGCTTCTATGGACTGAGCAAATTAATTTTTTTTGGCACAAATAAACGTAAAATAGAATAGTTTAATAATTCTTTGTTACTTAAATTTTTCCAAAATTATGAATTCTTCTAAAACAGTAAGTTTTAAAAGATGATTTCAGGCATTTTGTGTTTTACACACAAAATTTTCATATTTCGAGATTTTATAAATAAAAATTAATGTAAGGCGCGATAACCTCCGAAGAGATTTTAGGCCGAGCTTCTCTTCAAATTTGCGTCGCGCTCCTTTTTAATTTTTCCTACAAATTGGCGGGACGGGACCTACTTGTTTTATGACGACTCCCAAAGGCATCTGCGAGGCAGATGAGTTTTCACTGAGAGCTTTTCGTTGCAGAAATACACTCGGAGTGCTTGCCAAACACTGCCGAGGGGCGACCCCGCTTAGACAACTTTTCTAATTGAAAACCCTTATGTCTAAAATTTTGATGTTGCTTTGCCCGGGGTGTGAACCCGTGGCCTTCGGTGTGTCAGGATGTGATGGTAGCGTGCTCCGCCTACCACTACCAATAAGATGATTTTAGTTTTACTCACACAGCCACAGTTTTCATTTTGGTGACCACTGTACTAATACAACAACAAACATTTCAACAAATGTACAATACTAGACATTGGCGTCAGCGTCTTTTTATCCTTAACTGTTGCTTCAGAAGATGAACAGGATCGCTACTGTTTGTTCATCTATTTATCTTTGAGTATGGGTGTTTCCCACGTTACTGACGCTCCATCCTGACACACTCTTTTAAGCACAAAAACCATAGCAGGTATAATGAATAAAGAGTATTTTAAGCGGGAGTGGGCCATAGTTCTATAGGTGGACGCCATTTAGGGATATCGCCATAAAGGTGGACTACGGCTGACTAGAATTTGTTTGTATGATATGGGTATCAAATGAAAGATGTTAATGAGAATTTTAAAAGGCGTGGGCTATAGGTGGACGCCTTTTCGAGATATCGCCATAAAGGTGGACCAGGGGTGACTCTAGAATTTGTTTGTACGATATGGGCATTAAATGAAAGGTGTTAATGAGTATTTTAAAAGGGAGTGGGCCTTATTTCTATAGGCGGATGCCTTTTCGAGATATCGCCATAAAGGTGGACCGGGGGTGACTCTATAATGCGTTTGTACAATATGGGTATCAAACGAAAGGTGTTAATGAGTATTTTAAAAGGGAGTGGGCCTTAGTTCTATGGGTGGATGCCTTTTCGATATATCGCCATAAAGGTAGACCAGGGGTGACTCTAGAATTTGTTTGTACGATATGGGTATCAAATGAAAGGTGTTAATGAGTATTTTAAAAGGGAGTGGGCCTTAGTTCTATAGGTGGACGCCTTTTCGAGATATGGCCAACAAGGTGGACCAGGAGTGACCCTATAATGCGTTTGAACAATATGGGTATAAAACGAAAGGTGTTAATGAGTATTTTAAAAGGGAGTGGGCCTTAGTTCTATGGGTGGACGCAATTTCGAGATATCGCCATAAAGGTGGACCAGGGGTGACTCTAGAATTTGTTTGTACGATATGGGTATCAAATGAAAGGTGTTAATCAGTATTTTAAATGGGGGGTTGGCCGCTAAACGTAACAAAATTCTGTAACTTCAAGTTATAAAACCCCAATTTGTTATCTGTATGAAACCCTCACAAATTAAAGAAAAGAAGTGTTCTTTATAAATTTAAAAGCGTGTTTTTGTGCGCTTGAGCAGTGCTCTCCATTTTAAGCTTGCGCAAAGTGTAGCTTCAGCAACCCCACATTGCTGGAACCACTCAACCTAACGCCACAAACCGATACCAAGTTCCACAAAGAGACGGTATTGTGTCACCGTAAGCATAGCATCAACATCCACACTGCCACATCATCGCCATGACCGCATCAGCCGCATACACCTAAAGGAAGGTAAATTTATATTGCCGAAGGACCAATGTTCGGCCTGGGTGCGTCTGAAACCGGCAGTTGGTAGGCGCACACGGGTCGGTCTCGGGATTGATGGTTCACTCGAAATAAAATAAAGAAACACAAGAGGATTTGCCTCGTTATAAAATAATATTTAATTAGAAAGTAAAAGGAAAATATACAATCGGTATAATGTTACCTTAATGTCGCAAAAATGACGATGGTGATCCTGGGCGTTGTGAACTGCTTGGCGGTCGATCAAGAAAGAGGCCGGTTGTCCCGTTGATGACAACCGCTAAGCCGCGGAAAAGTCCTCTGGTATTAAGGAGGGGAAAAGGCCACACACGCAGCCACCCCTACGTATACGTGCATGAGTGCTGACAACCTGCACACACACACATGCATGTGTATGAAACGCATGCATGTGCATGCATGCACACAAGTGCGGCGTGAGTTTGAATGGCTGGAAATATTATTAAAAGATTAGGGAGGGGCGCCGTCAATCAAGTGAAAGTTAGGCATTGGGCCTAAACATGCCGCCCCCCTTGCGGTACGCAACCTCACATTCCTCCAAAGATCACCGACCGTAAAGAAGAGGAAAAAATAAAAAACTTATAACTAACTTAACCTAACGACGGCCAGTCCGCCGGCTTGGCACACGCACGATGAGTTGCATAACGTGCATGCTTGAGTGCTGATGCCTCGGTCATTCGCCACTCTTCCCGTCCTGGTTAGAGGTTGACGAGCCATGGTTGCCTAAAGCTAGGGATAAAGAAAAGCAGTAGGAAGATATATGTATGTGTTGATATTTCTTGCCGTTTAAAGAAAGACTCCATTTATTTAAGAAAAACGTACTATTTAAATGTATGAACTTAAATAAAATTAAAAAAGTAAAAAAAAACTAAATCACCCTTAATGCATACTAAATCGGGTGGGTCCCCGAAAGTACCCACCCGAAGATCGTACCTTGCGCGAGCATTGCTCCGAAAGATGGTGGTAATGTGCCCGGCGTTATGATCTCGGCGTAAACGTCGCCGCCAAGAACAAGGCGAATTGGTGTGGACGCATAAAAATGGGGATCGTCCAGACGAATATGCTCGTATGGAGCTGCGACGCTGGGGTCGACGTTATATGTGGGGCTGACGCGCCTGAACTCATGGACACAGACTGCGTGAGTCGTCACCGTCTTGCTCTGTCAATGCTTGCCTCTAAATCTAATGAAACAGCCGGTTTCGCCGGCGGCGTGGGTCGTCGGCAGTGCTAACTCTCGCGCCAGCCTACGGTCGATCGTTGTGCGGGGGGAACATGCATCAAGGAGTGCACGAATGAGGTGCAACCGCCCCCCGGCTTCCACCTTCACGACTGCAGTTGGCGCCAGAGTAGGAATGATTCCGTTCTTAAAGGAACTGTGTTGTGGTAGCTGGCGCGGCCGAGTGGCCAGTCTACCGTCTCGGTTGTGTTCGTGCGAGTTTCGAATAGCGCGTAGCTGGCGCGGCCGAGGGGCCAGTCTACGCTCGCGCGTTTTCCGTGGTGCTCGCAGGTGTCGTTGCGTGTGTGGGCGGAAAGGCCGTGATTCCGCTCAACTTTCCTCTCGTCTTTCGTGCGCTAATAGGGGTCGGAACGGCCGTGGGTCCGATCCCCTAGTGTTTGCTCGACCTGTAAAGGCCGACTCGGACGCATGGAGAGACAGCGCCTCATCCATAGTCCCGTCGTCCACCTGATGCGTCGTGGGCATCCTTTCATAGCCCTCCTCCTCCTCTTCTAAGACCAGCTGGTTCCAGCTCATGGGCTGCTCTGGCTCCGTTGAAATGTCTTCCATTGAAAAATGCAGTGTGGTATGATGGTTGCTACCACATCTTCGGCACCTGCCTTTACTCGTGCAGTCTCTAGCGCGATGCACCACCGAAAGACAATTTGGGCAGAAGTTAGCTCTGATAATTTCGCGCAGCCGTTGCAGCGGAGACTTCGCGCGGTAGATAGGACACGACCAGATCGGATGCTACGCGCTGCATAGATGGCACGGCTTCGGGTAACGACCGGCTTGGCGCTCGGTCCTCTTGCGTAGCGACGCGTAACGGGTCATTCTATTCAGAGAATGTGGAAGAAACAGAAACGGAGGCTCAGTTTATTTGTTATGACTGTGTCACGCGTTCGGGGGCGAATAGGCCCTAATTTTATTGTTGAGATTTGGGAAATTATATTAGCGCGTGCGTAAGGGGAAAACTATCTGTCGCTGCATAAAAAAAAATATTCATATTGGGCGCGCATTATGTGCATGGCCTCTTTCTCCGCACGTTATGTGCCTGGGTCTTTAGTGCCTTATTTTGTTTATTTCGTGTCACGCGGTTGCGTTTTAGTTAGCCACGGGCACACTAGTGCTGCAGAAAATGAGCATTTACGATTTTCGGTTCGCACATTCTGGTGCCGAACCGGGTAGAAAGTGTATAGCGTGGGTTCTTTTGAGTTGCTGTTATTTGTGTTGTTGGTGCTATAAACCAGCAACTTTCCTGCCCGCCGCAAAAAAAATGTTTGGACAGAAAAATTGTATGCTATATAAAGAAAAAAAATAAAAAAAATTTTCGCTTTGGAAGAGGGGAGAGATTTATAAAATGTATAATTGTTTATTTGTTGGTATTGCCCTTCGCTTATTTGTTCAACTTTTCCCAAGTACGCTTGTAGTCCTGTTTTATTGATGGCCCTTATCAAAAGGCACGGTTCCCGAAGGGTATTTGGCTCCGATACCGATTCCTCAGAAACGGCTTTTTGGGTACCCGTTTGCATCTTTTTATGCATCCCTAATGTAATGTACATTTAAACTCGGCATATATATGTATATCCGTTGGTATACGTTTATGGACAGTCAGTGCACGGACTTTACCGCATTGGTAGGTTTACTAACTTTTCTGGCCCATTTTCATTTACTACTACCGAGGCCCAAAATCTACCAATATTTCAGTATTTTCGCATTTAAAACAAATACTGCGATCATTTCTTAAATGTGCTTAAATGCCGAGTATACCCACCTAACCTTAAGAGGTGATGCTGACCGCACCAAGCAATTTTTGAAAAATTTGTGAAGAAATTCAAACAAGAAATAAATTTGTTTGGAAATAAATGTTCTAGATGAGCACGCAAATATTCTTTCCTGCTTAATTTCATTACCTTTTTTGTGCATAATTTTGAATGGAAATGAAATGGGTTTAAGTAAACGATAACATGCCCAAATCGGTTATTTTGTGGCAGGATTTTGATACTTTGGAAAACTATTGGTGCAATTAGACGTTTTGTTAAATTTTGTTTGTGCATTTCAGGAAATAATGAGTATCCTAAGGCCTAAGCTGTGTATCTATAAATACATGGAGTTTTGGTTTTGTTTACCTGTTTTTGTTGAAAGAGTTATTTCCTTGAGATGTGCCTTATTTATTTTACACTAAATTATGAATTTTGGTGTACAAATATAACTGTAGCTATTGGACAACTTGGAAAACAAAATCTCCCACTACCACTACTCTTTTCATTCTTAGAATTCCGCTCACTGGTACCAGCATACCAACGGCAAAGGCAAAAAAACGCACATTCATACATACCCGTGTATAGAATGTAAAATTCCTATGAATTGAAACAACGGGAAATGTATCAAGTGATTTTCCGTTCTTTCATTCTCTACTACGGCGTGGCCTGGCGTACAACCTACATATTTGTAGTAATTACTAAAAAATTAACTTTTGAACAGTTGTGGTCAAAAAAAAAAATTTTTTTTTGATTTAAAAATATGCCCGCCCGGTCACAGTGAGCATTATTTTGAGGCAAGACAATCATTTAGGTGAAACAGCCACGGATCAATTTCTTTTTATGTGTGTGCCGGTGCCTATACCGACAGAAACATCAGAGCAAAGTACGAGCGAAGCGTGGAAAATGAAACCACCATCTGGTAGTGGCGTGGACCATATTTTTGTGTGTGCTGGAACTTCAATTGGTGTAGTCAAAATTAATAAATATTTTACATCTCTTATAAATACCCCAGACTTGGGCTTCGCCAAATCAACGCTAACAATTAAATGATTAAGTCCATCATAATATGCAACATTTCGCGCTTGCTCGTAAGTCCAAATATAAATTTCAGAATCAATAGTTAACCACGCTCTCCCGATTTCCGGAAACATCCCCATCATACAGTGGCACTTTATATGCTTGAAATGTTCCAAAATCACAGCACCTTACATAGCTGTAATGCTATATTTAGTTTCTCATTTTTACTATCAGATGCTTCGCAACCTTTAGCTGAGAGTGATTGTTGCATCATATGTGACATTGGCGGTGAACGCGGTGACATTTGGCCGGCTGTATGTGGCATCGGTGTTGAAACACACATATGCGGTAAGTTGCGCGCTATACTATAATGCCCAGCATTTAATTGAGGGTTTAGTGCATTCATTTTGTTTGGTCCACTCTGGGTATTCGCTAGCATTTGAAAGGGATAGTATGGTTCGCCGGCGTATAGTAAAAATGCTTGTGCAGCCCAGAATGCCAAATCTGTATTACGATATTGACCTGCGCACGCTATGAGTAGAGAGGTGGTACGTGCTTAACGTTCAGTTTGTATTTGAAAGAATGCTTTAACAGCTTCATTGTGTGGTGCATTGTAGGCAGTAAGTAATTGCTGAAGGATATCTACTGGTTTTAATAATGCTATAATATATGCACCTTGATTTGTGAGCAATACCACCTTTTTCGACTTTTTAGCTTTACGCAATACAGAGTTTAATTTCGATTCACATTTGTCACGTACTTCTGTTAAATTCCATACAATACCATCCAAATTCAGCATTGCAGTTGCTTCAGCTAAATATAGACGACTTAAAAATGGTGCTGAGCTTATGGACCACAAATAAGCTTGATCTTGCTGTGATGTAGATACCAGCAGTAGAGTGCCCTCACTATGATATGCCGAATGTACTTGTTTTGGTTTATTCACTGTAGTATTGGGTGTATTACCGGGTGGAAGACGTCCATGATATAAATAAAGACCTTGAGGTTTGTTGCTGTCCTGTGCTGTCTGCGTTGAAGCCATACCGGTTCGTGTTGTTGGAATGTTGGTAAATGTTTGCTTTTGAAGCGCATGAGAAAATTGCGTTTGTTGCATATGTTGCTGTTGCGGTTGATTAGGATTCTGTATTTGTGAACTTAATGGTCTTGTAGCAAAATATATATTTTGTTATCTTTGTGTTAATATTTTTTGTATCTACCATTATTGGCAGTCTGTAAGACCTGTATCTGCATAGACTGAATAAATAAATAAATAAATATATTAAAATATATATCACCGATTTTAACGTTTCTACTTTCTAAATTAAGGGAGAAATGGCAAAAATTTTCTATCTGAACGATCGGTTGTATGGGATATAACTATATATAGCTTCAATCAAAGTGATTTTTTCAGGATATCTTCTATGATATATTAGAATGTATATCACCGAGTTTCACGTTTATACTTTCTAAATTGCGGCAGGAATGACCAAAATCGTCTTATCTAAACGATGGTCCGATCCTACCGGTTCCTACAAATGTCTAATATAATACAAAAATACATGCTTGTGCCAAATTTCATTGAGATATCTCAAAATTTGAGGGACTAGTTTGCGTTCAAACAGACAGACGGACGGACAGACGGACATGGCTATATCAATTCAGTTCGTCGCCCTGATCAATTCGGTATACTCAATGGTGAGTCTATCTTCTATATTTCTCAACGTTGCAAACATCGGACCAAAGTTAATATACCATTTCATGTTCATGAAAGGTATAAATATACTAAGCCTAAAGATAAAGACGCTGTTAGGCGATTCGTTGCATTTGCAAATTATTATAGGCGTTTTATACCTAACTTTGCGTCACGGGCAGCCCCTTTAAATCGTCTAAATCGGAAAAAAGTTGAATTTGCTTGGGATGATGCTTGCGAAAATGCTTTCGAAAAATTACGATTATCATTAATGTCTCAACTTTCAAAATACCCTGATTTTTCAAAACAATTTATTATCACTGTAGATGCATCTAAGAATGGTTGTGGCGCTATATTAACCAAAAACATGGAGATAATGATTTATCGATTTGCTTTGCATCAAAATCTTTCAATAAAGCCGAACAGAAAAAGGCAATCATAGAATTAGAGCTTTTAGCAATACATTTTGCTATTAAACATTTTCGGCCGTATGTTTACGGTACACATTTCATGGTAAAATCAGACCATAGACCATTAGTGGATCTATTTAATATGAAAGATCCTTCCTCGAAACTCTCTAGAATCAGATTAGATTTATCAGAATACAATTTTACAATTGAATATATTAAAGGAAAATCGAATGTCGTGGCTGATGCTCTTTCGCGTATAAGTATAGGCGAAATTAAAGATTCGACAAAACACCTTTTAGCCGTTAAAACGCTATCACAAACTAAACAACAAGAATTACAAAACGAAAAACTAAGTTTAAATGATACGAGTTCAAATGATAATAAAGTACAAGTTTATGATAAATTTTCATGTGATTTTTTAAAAAAGATACCGCGATTAAAATCATCTATAAAATATGATAAAAATAAGGAGATCTCCAATTTACAAATTTATGCGCATTTAAAACATAAAAAATATAATTTACTTAATCTCGTGTCTGCTAACGAAATAACGAATTTAGATCAGTTACTTTCGAGGCTTGAAAAAGCAGCCGACAATCACAATACTAAGCAATTAGAATGGCCAAAAAACGATATATTTTTCAATAATTACAAAAAGGTTATATGCCAAATTAAGAACTAAATACTACTAGAAGAACATGACTCGTGATATAGCGAAATTTGTGAAAAACTGCAATAAATGTCTTTTAAATAAAGTGAGACCAAAAACAAAAGAAAATCTTATCCTTACTCCAACACCCTGCAAAACATTTTGACATAATAATTGTCGATACAATGGGTCCACTTCCAGAATCAAACTAAGTATGGTAACAAGTTCGCTGGTACTATGATTTGTGACTTTTCTAAATACCTGGTAACGGTAGCCGTACCCGATAAATCAGCAAAAACTATCGCAGGTGCTATTTTTGAAACCTTTATATTAGCATATGGTACAATGAAAGCCATTAGATCCGATTTAGGAACGGAATACAAAAATGTATTATTCTCGGAATTAACAAAACTTTTAAAAATTAATCACGATTTCTCAACAGCTTACCACCACGAAACTGTTGGTACTGTTGAAAGAAATCATAGAGTCTTTAACGAATATGTATGTGCATATCTTAATGAAACGTATTCAGATTGGGATACATATTTGAAATACTTCATACTTTTACATAATACTACTAGTTCGGTTTTTGATAATACATTTACTCCTTTCGAATTAATATTTGGCAGAAAATCTACAATTCCACATGAATTACTAAAGGAACAAATTGATCCGATTTACTATAAGATAGAAACTTATACAAAAGAGCTAAAATATAGAATGCAAAAAACTAATAAGATGGCAACAAATTTGATTAATAAACATAAAATTAGAAATAAAGAATTATACGATAAAACGGCTAAGCCTTTAGAAATTAAAATGAATGATATGGTTTTAGTAGAAACAGAACCGAGAAATAAACATAGAAATATATATCAAGGTCCCTACATAATAAAGAATATCGATGGGCCAAACGTAACAATTTGCGATGAAATTAATAAAATTGAAAAAACTGTACATAAAAACCGTATCCAAAAATTTACTTTAAATTGATAGTACTTTTAAATTTTACTAAATAATCTTTAAATATAAATATATTTTAAGAATGCGCCAATGAATGTCAAAAAAAAAATGTTTAATTTTAATTTCGATACGGGCTAATTTACTAAATATATGTCACCTAAATAATAGATAAAAGATAGCGACTTACTTACGTTTAGTATTAGTAGTAGTAGCTTATACAATAAGCTTACCATACAAAATAAAAATAATAATAACGGCTCACTTCAAACTAAACTAAATTTTCAAAATCTAAAAATTAACTTTTCCTACATATTTCTTTTTTGCAAATTTCAATTCTAATTCTCGTTGATATAGCGAAAAGAAGAATGTGGCAAGACTGATCACCTTGCTAAATTCTTCTTTTCTAAAGGGGGATGATGTAGTACCATGTAGTGTCAAATTGGGTCACTGCATTAAATCACAGTAAAGCTGGCAACTCCCCCTCATAAGAATGCAAGACGCAATCCTTATTTTAACACTTGGCATCATTTGAAATGTTGGAGTCCAATAACGCAGAGATTCAACCCGATTGGTTAAAATAGTTATAAAGACTAAAATATTTGTTATGCAAAAGAAACCGAAGTGTTAAGACTAAAATATAAGAACCTAAATTAGCAGTGATAAAACTAAACTAAAGCGTTAAGAGTTTAAGTCTACAAAAAACTAAAATTGTAAGAAATCATAAACAGTATATAAATAAAAGAGTTTAAATACCACTAAAATAACATTTTTTATTAAAAGAAACTAAAGAGGTGAGCTCGTGTTGTATGTGCGTGGGGCTAATCGCCCAAAAATAAGTGCCATCAAAATGCCACTTTACAACAATTCTAAATAGGATGAATATTGCAATTTGCTTATGAAATTCGAACACGTTATTGCATCATCCATTTTAACTAACATAGCTTCACATGCATGCTTGCCAAGTATCTTCAATTGTTAACATCACATGCATGTGTTGCCAACAGAAACAATGAGACTGGCAAATTCGAACGTGTATGAAATGTAATTTCAAAACAATGCACGAAAATGCTTTAAAACGCATGAAATTGTTAAAATAAAGTTGAAAAATATTGATAAAAACTTTTATATAAATAAAAAGCTTCTTTTAGTAAAAACAAATACGCCTTATTTTATTTATTTTCTTAATTATTTAAAGTCCACAATAGACACAACGCGGGCGACTACTAGAAATAATATAATTCAATAAGAAATATTTGTAAATTTAGAAGTTAATGCCAATTTCACACAGAGGCTTAATGACATAATTAGTCAAGTTTTCTACATAAAAGCCCTAATTGAATTCACTCTTCCATACAAAATACAAATTCTTAATTATCTCACCATTGCTTTATTGAATGCCTAATCGAGTGCAAAATCCAGTCGGCGTTGATTGGTGCTTCGAATTTTATTGTCAATGTAACAAATGACAATCAAAAATAAATTATTTTTAATAATTTTCGAAGAAAACACGAAAAAATTCAAAATTTAATTTTCGCTCGATTTTCTGTAAAAGATAATATGGCTTTCTCGAAATTAGGCAAATATTTTGTGAGGTGCAACATCTATTTATAATTAAGAAGGAAACGGCTGCTTTGCATTTTAACTATTTTTTGTAAAAACGAAATATTTTTTTGTGGCTGCTGACAGATGTTCGCTTAATGAAGCAAAGGGCCCTGCATGAAAAGGGAAACTAAATTATTTCATTAATAGAATTGTGATTCGATTAAGTTTCTGTGTTAAAACGGTATAACATTAAGATTAAATAAATAAGAACTTTATTATATTAAATAAATTCAACTCTAAACAAAAAGAGAATTTTATTTTTTTTAATAAAAAATCAGGTTAAATATGAAAGTATTGAGTTATGCAAAGCAGTAAAAGAGTATTCCATGCTGATACAGTTATAATGCGAACACCAATTACGGAAGGGATTATTTTTAGCAAAATTTTGTCGGCAAGTTCATAGGTGGAGAGGCACATATTGTCTAAATGTTTTTCTAGAATCTCACCGATGATGAGCTTGTGAAGGAACATTGCCCCTAGTAATATTCTTCGGTTTTTCAAAATTCCAAGTACACAATTGATAAAATATGCATATTCAAACACAGTTTCGGATCAAAGAGAACTCCCAGATCACTTACAACAAATATACGCTCCAAGAGCGTGCTACTTAACGTATAAGGTGCTAAAATTGGTTATGCAGCTTGCAGTTAGAATAGTTTAAATCTAGTAAATTCTCTGTACACCAGCATTGAAAAGAGTCCAAGTCAACCTGCAAGAAATGAAAAGAGGATAACTCAGAGGGCAGGTATGCATAGCAGAGTTTCACATCATCTGCATACATAGGAGTTCGGAAATGTAAGACAATGGTAAGGATTATATCATTTTAAAATTTAAGCTAAATAATTTTAAAGTTTTTTTTTTTTAACTATGTGTGAATTTTCATCGATCAGCTGTTACTTGCGCTACACAGACTCCTTTTCTTATTATATTTTTACGGTCTAAAGACCTATATAATATACAGATGTTTTATAAAATTAAATAAAGTTATATAATAAGTTTTGTATATTAGAATTTACAAAAAAAGTAATCTTCAATTTCCTGCCTGAGTATTTGCCTTAAGTATGTGCACAGAATTTTTTATTATTATAAGCAGCAGCTTGCTGATTCTGCTGTGAGCGTTGTTCGCGATCAATATTATATATATGTGACCCGGCCTATGAAAAGGTGGCTTGTGAATCAAAAAAGAAATTGCGAGAAACAGCTGTTAAAGACAAACAATGCATTTCTTCAGTTTCTTAGTAGTAGTAATTTTTTTTAGTCATAAGCCACCTTTTCATAGGGCGGGTCACATATAATATAGAAAGTTTCAAAGGACAGAGGACTCCAAGTTTTCTTCTCTTCCTTGTTTTCTTCGTGTGGGATATAATGTTAGCTTCGTAGCTTGTTGTTGGCTTTGTAGCTTGTTGATGACGCTTTCGGAAAGGACGAGAAACCGAAGAACAAAAATTTTTGTTCGATTTATTTTGAGGTTTTTGTTTTTAATATTTTTATTGCTGCTGTTGGGAAGGACTAAATGCCAAGCAGCAGAATATTTTGGTTTACTTGGAGGTTGGATAGGTATAGCTTCCAACTCCCAATAATTATAAAATTATCATTTCAAAACTATTTTTGTTAAGAATATTATGAGTGGTGCTGTCGGAAGGGACGCGATATTGTATATCATTTTACTTACTTTTAATTTTTTTGAGTATTATTTAAGGTGCCGTCGGAAAGGATGCCCAGCAACAGAATATTTAGGTATTCTTAGAGGTTGATAAGTCTAGCTTCTAATCATCCAAGGTGTATACAGATATCATATTATACCTATTTTATTTTTATTGTATTTTTTTGAAGTCGACGCAAACACAAAACGGTCGATTAATTATTGTAATAGATCAGACATGCATGTAATTACAAAGCCATAATTAAAATAAATATTAAAGAACTTAAATGAGATGCATAGAGGGAGTAAGAGCACATACCCTGCTTGCACCGCGCTTCCAGGACGCATCTTCGGATGCCTCTACGAAGGAGATTGGAGAGGTAAGACCGACACCCACAGACAGGAACCTCGCCAAAGGTCTTTCCAATGACGGCGCTGTGAAGTGGGTAGTAAGGTCTTTCGAGGGCTACAAATCTCGGGAAGTGGATGGCATCCATCCAGCCTTTCTGCAGCTGGGAGAGGAATTAATCTACACCTGGCCAGGTTTATGAAGGATAGCCTCGCACTTGCGTATATTCTGACGGTGTGGAGAAGAGCGAAAGTGATCTTTATACCTAAGGTGGCTAAAAAGGACTCCTCTAGTCCTAAGCCCTTTAGACCGATAAGCCTGTTATCCTATGCTCTAAAAGCATCGGAGAAGATCGTAGACCACGAGATAAGATCAAAGACTCTCGACAGAATAGCACTACATCGAGATCAGTACGCATTCAGGACAGGCAGGTCGACAGAAATTGCATTTTGTCAGCTGACCACAGAAGTTCAAAGTGCGATCGATTGCGGAGAGGATGTGCTATGCGCATTTTTGTACATGGAGGGGGCATTTGGCAACACGGTCCACGTTAGTGTGAGTAGGGCACTCGAGAGAAGAGAGAATCAACGTCCAATCCGAATGTGGATGAACGCCCTATTGCGTACGAGGAATGCCGAAAATTCGAGTTTATTTATTTATTTAAAGTCGACACAAAACGAAAACGGTCGACTCATAAAGTATAAAATTTGTACAAAAAGTATTATAACTTATAAATTATAAGATTAACATTAAATAATAGTAAACTTGTGCATTTAACAATTCAAGATGATTTAGAGAGGATATCAAACTATAAAATATCAGGTCAAATTAGAAAGTATTAGGCTATTAATTGCAGGAAGTAAACATTCGATACTTATACATTTATACAGGTCATTGTAGTCGCTCACCAAATCCGCAGAAGGTCACTTTTTGCGAAGTTTAGGCGACATAGCGGTAAAAGAAAAGGCACGTATTGTCTCGACGTCGTAGAGGGGACAACGAAATTAAGCCGAGTTAGCAATTCAGAAGAGTCAATCTTGCCGATGACCAACTTATGGATGAACAAAACCCCAAGTAGTATTCTACGGTTTTCTAGAGTAGGCAGATTGATGAGAGGAAGCCTACTTCTGTAAGGTGGAACATGAATGGAAGAATCCCAATTAAGACCGCGAAGTGCAAATATTAAAAATTTTTTCTGCACAGACTCAATCCGCGTTATATGATTTTTGTGTCCAAGACACCAGACACACGAGCAATATTCAAGTACTAGGCAGACCAAGGAAGTGTATAGGATCTTCGTTGTTTTATTTACAATCGATGAAATGTGCGTATTAAAATATAATTTTGGGTCGAAAAGTATACCTAAATCATTAACGGCAGATAATCACTCCAGAGGCGTAGCATTTAGAGTATATAGTGTCAAAATGGTTTTATTCGGTGAAAAGTCATAAGCTTATATTGAGCAGTAGGATCGCTGTGTACCAGCTCTGAAATGAATAAAAATCAACTTGAAGGTTCCGACTGAACAAGTACGAGGGCAAGTATGTATGGCAGAGTTTTACATCATCCGCATACATAAGGGCCCGTGAATGTTTTAGTGATAAATCATTTTTGAAAAGGGTAAAAAGCAATGGGCCCAGTTGGCTACCCTGAGGTACGCCAGAGGTTACATTAATTATCTTCGATGCATTATTTCTATACAAAACGTTTTGAGTCCTTTTTGTGAGGTAGCTTGCGAGCCATAATAATAATTGCTTCGGAAAACTTACTAGGTTAAGCTTGTGAGTCAGAAGCTTTTGGTTGACAAAGTCGAAAACTTTACTAAAATCGGTGTATATCACATCTGTTTGTTTTTTAGACAGGAAGCCGTTCCTTACTATGGAAGTTAGGTTAGGTTAGGTTAGGTTGAACTGGCCGGTCCATGAGGACCGCACATAGACTGATTGAGTCCGTAGTGTTACCAGAAGTTTGTTTTAACGACCAAACTGAAAAACCCTATCAAAACCAGGACTTATGTTATAAAATAACTCCGTCCTCTTGGCAAATACTAGAAGCTTCCTAGGACTTAAGCCACTTGCTGCTTCTAGATCTGACAGCTATAACACTCCTAATAGCTGGAGTCTTAGCCTGGCAAGTTCAGGGCACGAGCACAGAACGTGCTCGAATAAATTTGCCTATAATGATTTCGGCTGAAACTCTTCAGGGCCCTTCATAAGGTTCGAATTCAACGAAGTATTATCAACGGTACTGGCAGCATCGAAAACAAGCCTAGGCTTATTGCCTTTATTTATATTGTATACTGCAAAGTGTGGCAAGTACCATACGCGTTCGTCTGACAAATTCGCTTCATAACTATTAAGTTTCCTTGCATAATATTTCTCTTCGTATTCTTCTATTTTCCTTTTGTGCCATTTTCCATATTCGTTATCAATGAGCAGTTTACGCTCTACCGTTTGAAGTCGTCTTAGAGTAGCATTATAACTATCCGGGAAAGTAACCGCAGCTTTCTTCCACAATAAGCCTGTCTCATATCAATCATTAACAAATCTGGTTGTATTACTTGAAATGTGTTCAGCTCTAATATCGTCAGCTGACTTTATGAGGGGCAAATCAGCCTCACACTTCTCCAAAGCAAAATAATCAGCGACTTGTTTTTGAAGCTCATACATAGCAGTATCTACATGTACGTGACAAATGGTTGCCGAATCAGAACTATTCTCATCAGACCCAAACAAAACCCAACCTAACTACGTCTCGTGAACAGTGAAACGTTCATTAAGATTTACGACTTGCAAAGGTCGTATCAAATTAGTATGCGGAACTCCTATCAAAATTTTCGGTGTCGCATTAGTATAGCTCTGTATTGGTATTTTGTTTAACTGCGCATTCTGCTTCTTAAACATATCCGCTTGCAACGTCGCGGGGGCAACAACAACTTATCATTATCTCTGTAAGTACTGGCAATTTCTAAATTTACAAGTCTAGAAATTTCATTAGTCGATTTGTTGTCGAACCATTTCAAACGTAACAATTCTTTTTTACCTGTAACCCCAATTTCATTTGCTACTTCTTCTTTCAACAACGTAACTTTTGCGCCTTCATCAATAAATGCTATTACTTCTACACAACCCTTTTTTACCATGTAATTAAACTGGAAGTAATTTTAACAAAGTTTTATATTGTATGTTTCCATATCCGCTATTCGAACTTATTGAAGATTCTCGAAATGATTGACAGGAGCTGATTATAACTGTTTCGGTTATCGCAGAGCTGCCAGTAGCGACAGTCTGATTTGTCTGGTTGTGCAGTAATTTGTTGTAATACTTCTGACAAGACGAAATGTTGCACAACCGAAAACGCGAACAGTTATACATACTGTGACGAATATTAGCAACACTAAGGGATGCTATCATCTCTAAGCCGATACTGAGCAGTGACTTGTATGCACATACCCAAATTAATCATTATGTCTACACCAGGGCTATTCAAAACTGAAAGTGCAACTGTATTAGTGAGAGCGCAATCGTCGCGATGATCGTGCCGGTGAATTGATTTTTCATTTAGTCGCTTACTAGCTAGCAACGAGCATATATATCGCGCATAATTTTTCATATATATTTTAATACCGATCAGCCAATACCCATCACCGATGTTGCTACGCCAAGTGCAAAGCGACGACTAACTCAATTAACGACGATAGAGCGAATCATATGCGTGTGAATTGAGAGGGAACAATTGTGCTATGAAATGAATAGCCCTGGTCTACACATATGTCCATACAAGCAGCGGAGAGCAACGCACAAACACATGCATATATCTGAGATACTCCCAAAAGTAGGCAATTATTTGTGCAGGTATCACTCACATATACACGCGCATATGAGAAGCTAAACACGTGCGAAGAGTGTAAAAGAGCGCAATCTGAACAATCATAGTCAGTTTGATTTAAACACGCTATCTGTCGAGTAGTAGAAGTGTTATTAATAAAGGCCATTTTGCATTATTGAATAGTGAAGTTATTTATTCAACAGTTTAGTGATTCGAACGTTAGTAGAAGGTTGCAAATAAGCGGAAATTCCCTAAATTCGTTACAATTGGTATCAGAAGAAGAAATGTTGAATAAATTCCGATGATTTCGAATACAACAAGGACATGGCAAAGTGGAGTGAACTAAAGATCCAGCAACTGAAGAAGGAGTTGGAGAGCCGTGGATTGAATACAACCAACAATAAACTCGAACTTCAGGCACGAGTCCGAGAGGCAATGGAATTGGAAGGAATTAATGTGGACGAGTATGTCTTTTATCCTAATGTGGAAGAATCAACAACAAAAATTGAAGAGAAAAGCGAAACATCGCAGACAGTTACCAGCACAGACTTGAACATGATATTGCCTGTAATAACTGCTCAAACATCGACAGTGGCATCTCAGCTGGAATCGCAGGAGACACGTTTAACATCCAATATGGAAGCACAGGAGGACGCATTTCAGAAATGTCATCACAAATATCCACAAATATGGCATCCGAACTGGAATCACAGGAGACACGTATCTCAGAAAAGTCGTCAGAAATAACATCTAAAATTGAAGCACAAGAGGCACGTATATCAGAAATGTCGGCACAAATTTCAGCACAGGTATCATCGAAGATCTCTGCACAACTGGAAGCGCGTATGGAAGAGAAACTAACGCAGTTTCAGGAAGGGTTCAGTGGTCGACAAGACAAAATGGAGGCCGAGATAGATGCTTTAAAAGATCGTATTCAGGATTTACAATTGAACCGTCAAATAACTTCAACGTCTACTCTGGAGGTAAAATCCCCAACGTTTGATGGTTCTGTTCCTTTCCAGGTATTTAAGCTCCAATTTGAGAAGACGTGAGCAGCTAACAACTGGAATGCCGGAGATAAAGTTGCTGCACTGTTCGTGGATTTAAAAGGACCAGCTGCTGAAATCTTACAGACCATCCGAGAGTACGAAGAGTGCTGTAGAACGACGGTACGGAAGCGAACACAGGAAAGAGATCTACCAAATAGAATTGCAAAGCCGCTCCTAAAAAGCTAACGAGACTTTGCAGGAGTTTGCGTCGGATGTCGAAAGACTGGCCCATCTAGCAAATGTGGACGCACTCGTGGAATACACCGAGAGGGTAAAAATCCAGAGCTTCATAAATGGCATACGAGATGTGGGAACGAAACGAGCTACATATGCGAATCCTAAACTAATATTTGCTGAAACGGTATCGCATGCACTGACTCAGGAAACAGCCTCACTTTTGAGTAAACCAGCGTACAAAGCTCATCGCGTGGAAGTAGAAAGGCCAGACTGGGTAGACACAATTTTGGCAGCACTGAAGGGGTCACAACAGAAAAAATCTGGAGTTATGAAATGTTTCAAGTGCAGCAACCCAGGCCACATTGCACGTCATTACAGTACCGGTCTCAATAGTTCCAACAGTGTGGGTGGACGTAAACGCAGAGTTGAAGGAGATGAGCAAATCTCCAAGTCCACTCAATCGATAAACTAAAGCGATTCAGCCGCAAGGGGCGACATCTGTCTCCTTCAATTGAATGCCCCATAATCTCTACCTCGCAAATTGGAAGAAGCTCAAACAATCTTACTATCGGAGGACATGTGGATGGAAAGGAACGTTTACTGACTGTAGATACGGGTGCATCTCATTCCATAATTCGAGCGGATTTAGTCAACAAGAAAATAAAACCATTGCATGGAGCAAGTTTGCGTACAGCCACTGGAGAAAACACCACGGTTCTGGGAGAAGTATCATGTGAAGTCACAATTGGGAACGTCACAGTAGTACAAATTTTATAGTGGCAGAGATTGTTGATGAAATCATAATTGGAGTGGACTTCTTAATCGACCAAGGCATCAAGATCGACATGCAAAGCAAGACGATGTGATATAAGAACATGGATGTGCCACTTGATTTCGGCTACGAGAGGGACTACACCAGTAAGCGAGTGCTGGTGGAAGAGCCAGCAAATACCACCAAAATCAGAAGCAGTCTTCTGGGCAAAGGTTGATGGAGATTGTTGGAAAAACAAATTGTGGGTTGTCGAGGCAGCAAACAAATCAACACTGAACACAGTTGTAGGAAAAACCATGGCTATGACAAAGCAGGATGGACGTATTCCGGTAAGAGTACTCAATGAGCTATATTGGAGGCTGAAGTAGTTATTAACTGTGAACAGCTCCAGGACCACGTTTCAACTAGCAAGACTGATCTTTCAAATGACATCACGGCATGGACGGAGGGGCTAGATCAAGATTATCAGAGTAAGGCAAAGCAACTGCTCCTGAAGTACGCATACATATTTGACCAGGATGGTTCCAAACCAGGCCGCACCAATGTTGTGAAACATCAAATTGACACTGGAGAGGCTAGGCCGATACGTCAAGCTCCTCGTAGTGTTCCACTGGCGAAGAGGGAAGTTGTGAGTCAAATCGTACAAGAAATGAACGACGGCGGCGTCATCGAGCCATTAGCTAGTCCATGGAGCTCACCGGTCGTAATTGGGGAGAAGAAGGAAGGGAAAATGAGGTTTTGCGTGGACTACCGCATGTTGAGCGGCGTCACGAAAAAGGATAGCTACCCATTGCCAAGAATTGACGATACTCTGGACTCGCTATCTGGTACGAAATGGTTTTCCACACTGGACTTGAAAAGCGGCTACTGGCAAGTTGAGGTGAAGGAGGAAGATAAAGAGAAAACAGCCTTCAGTGTCGGTGATGGTGTTTGGCAATTTACAGTGATGCCTCTTGGACTTTGTAATGTACCACCTACTTTTGAGAGACTCACGGACCAGGTACTGAAAGGACTACATTGGAAAACATGCTTGGTGTACCTGGACGCCATCATCGTATTGGGCAAGAACTTTGATGACCATCTTAAGAACTTGGAGGAAGTTTTCCAGAGAATAGCTGGCGCTGGTCTGAAACTAAGTCTAACAAAGTGTTCGCTGTTTAAAAAGGAAGTAAATTATTTGGGTCACAAGGTAACGACAGAAGGCATCTGTACAGCGAATGAAAAGATAGAGGCAGTAAAGGATTGGCCAAGATCACAGAACTTGCATGAATTAAGAAGTTTCCTTGGGCTGTGCACATATTACCGCCGATTTGTACCAAACTTTTCCAGCGTAGCCCATAGCCACCATGAGCTTACAAAAAAGATAAAGCTTTTGAATGGAAGAAGGAGCAAGGAGTGGCTTTCCAAACATTGAAGGAGCGTTTGTGCACTACCCCAATGTTGGCATATCCGATTCCAGGAGTAACATTTATTCTAGATACAGATGCGAGTGGATATGCTATAGAAGGCATTTTATCGCAACTGGTCGATGGACACGAGAAGGTAGTTGCATATTACAGCCGTTCGATTGGAAAGCCAGAGAGGAACTATTGCGTTAAACATTTTCACAAATACCTGTGCGGCCACCGATTCTGCATCAGGACCGATCACGCAGCGTTGAATGGCTTCTGTAGTTCCGTAATCCGTAAGGACAATTGGCACGGTGGATCGAGAGACTACAAAGCTATGACTTTTCCATTGAGAATCGAAAAGGTAGTACCCATGGAAATTGTGATGCAATGTCACGAAGACCATGTAGTTTGGAATGCAAGCTCTGTTCAAAGGCCGAGGCTAAAGAAGACATTATAGATGTCCGGCTAATGACTATAACATGTACGGATGAATGGGACAAGGAACAACTAAGGAAGTGTCAGCTAGAAGATACTGATCTGTCACATGTTATGCAAGGGTTCGAACGAAACGAAAGACCAAACAGAGAGGAGATGTCAGCAGAGAGTCCCATTGCGAAGTCATATTGGGCACAGTGGAACAGTTTAGAATTGAATCCGGTTGCTTGCATCGAGTATGGGAGGGTGAGGATTGTCAATGCAAGAAGAAACTGATAGTTGTTCACAGAAAGAGGATTCCCGACGTGCTCAGTGAGCTGCATAATGGTCCAAGCGGAGGTCATCTTGGAATCACGAAGACGCTCAAGAAGATTAAACAGAGATTCTATTGGGTTGGTTGCCGTCAGTCGGTCACTGAGTGGATTGCCAACTGCGAGGTTTACAGCAGAGCCATAGGGCCCAAAGCACGAAGTCATGGCCAGATGAAGCAATATATTTCAGGGCAATGATCTTCGACTGCCAGCTGATTTGAAGTTTGGGATAGATGCCGATGCGGAGAGAAATGTCAAGAAATCCACTGGTGTCTTGGAAGAAGAGCTGAGAGAGATACACGATCTTGTAAGGCAACCAGCAAAGATTATGAGTGACAAGATGAAAGCCAGATACGATAAAGCAATTAATTCGGGAGGTTTTCAGGAAGGAGATTTTGCGCTGTTATGCAACCCACAACGAAGAAAAGGTTCGTCCCCCAAATTTCAGTGTAATTGGAAAGACCCATACAAAGTTGTAAAACGGATCAACGATGTAGGGTACCGCATACAAACCATTGGTAAACCACGAACCAAAATGAAAGTGGTTTATTTGGAGAGGCTGGCAGCGTTTAGATCGAGAGATTTGTAAGTATGTCCATACAAGCAGCGAAGAGCAACGCCAAACACATGCATATATCTGAGATACTCCCAAAAGTAGGCAATTATTTGTGCAATTATCACTCACATATACACGCGCATATGAGAAGCTATACACGTGTATCTGTAGTTATAATTTCATAGCTGGTAACTAAGTAAATGCTAGAACCGCCTAGAGGTATGGAACGAGGAAATCGAAGAGTATAAAAGAGCGCAATCTGAGCAATCATAGTCAGTTTGATTTAAGCACGCTATCTGTCGAGTAGTAGAAGTGTTATTAATAAAGGCCATTTTACATTATTGAATAGTGGAGTTATTTATTCAACAGTTTAGTGATTCGAACGTTAGAGGTAGAAGGTTGCAAATAAGCGGAATTTTCCTAAATTCGTTACAATACTATGGCCCGGATACAGGCAGTCAAAACAAACCTTGTTTGTTTTTACAATTTCCCATCGTTTCTCGCATTTGATGTAGCTTACGGTTGTCTTTACGAAACAGGCACTTAAAATTATCTTCGGATATGGCAAGTACGGTATTTGCTGACTTATTCCATTTTCTTGTCAGCTGTTCTGGGCTGTCAGATTATTTATTTACTTCAATAGCCATTAGAATATACAAAGAAACTTGCAGTAATCATGAACTCAAATTTTAGGGTACGGTGTATTTATTGCATGTTTTTGACGCGCCTACTTCTCGCGTTTATATAATGGCAACTTTCCCACCAATTCATCGAGTATACTTGGGTTTGTAAGGTGCGGAACAGCTCCAAGGTTTTCGAAAAATGCAACCAAATTGTTTACCATGGAACTGAACTTGGCGATTTGGTTGATTCTTCCAGCGGTGATGGGTGGAAATAATCTTGCTTTAGTGAGCTGAATGCGTATGAGTACTTCTGGTCGTTCAAAATGGAACTCCAACGATGACATGACTGCATCCACGCTTGATGGATGGATTAACAATGATTCAAATTTGTTGCGGGCAGCTCTTTTCAGTGCTTTTTGTAGCCGAAGTAAATTTTCCACGTCCGTATATGAATATAAATGCGTAGTCTCTTTATAAGCTACAGCAAACATCAGGCAAACCTGAAAACTGCGGCAAATCCTGAATTTTTCGTATGAAAGGCTGGCTATATGGTTGAATACACGTTTGGGCGTTGTTGTTTAGTATTGGCGACGAAATCGGGACATGATATAAATTGGCACCAGTAGAGTTGACATTAGGGTGTTCGATTATTCAACTTCTCAAAAACCGGTTTTCCGATTATTCGAAAAATGTTAATTAGAAAAAAACCGGTTTTAAGTTCTCAAACCCGGGGAAACCCGGATAAACCGTTTTTTTGTTACTTTTCCAAAACCCTCTCGTGCTGGTCGCCTTGTGGCTGGCGAGGGGGCTTAAACGACTGCCTGAGGAATCTCTATATTAGAGAACCTCAGACGGTGGTGAACTAAGAGGAATGCCTCTCGTGGCTTGCAACCGTGGGATTGTAAACAGATCTCAACAGGTCAGTTTACGTCTCCTGTGACTGTAACGATGGGAGGAGGATTGCCGCACCAGCACCGCCCCAATCCAAGGTGTTGAGGTACCCGTGCCGATGGATGAATGGTCAGCGGGTGGGTTAATACAATTGCTGATCCCGAACGGTCCCCTCCGACGCCCGAGCAAGGTCGGTTGTATAAGTGCCTTCTCAACGCATACCGGCTCTGTGGACGAGTGACCAACCTTTTCCGTCTTACTCGTGGGACCAACATGAACCAAAACACAAATCACCAAACAAACAAAAAAACAAAAACTCGGACGAAACGACACTGGACGCAAACGACTCTACAATGGACATTACACTGACGAAGACGGAGATGGCGACGACGATAAGGACAACGACTACGGACATTATTTCGCACAGGGCCCCGTTGCCACATGCGCCTCCAGTCAGAAGACGATTACCAGCGCTGGCGGTAGTACCATCCACAGTACACCAGAGGCTCAATCAGTAGCAACAACAACAGTAAAAAAGGTCCAGATGGGTACCAACCACAGTACCCAGGGACCAACTTCCAACCCTAAAGAGGCTGGTGGTACCAACCACAGTACACAGGCCTCCAAAGGAAAGAAGAGGGAAAAAGTCAAGGAAATATTAGGCTTAATAGGTACCAGCGAGCGCTGAATACTCTACGGAGAATACAAAGTGGCGAGATCGCAAGCGGTTCTGTTGACGTCGTATCTCTCACATCGGTTCTGGAGGAGTACGAACGCTTCCAAATGGAGCATCCGACTCCTCAACAACCTAGACAACCAAGCTCGGCTGGGGACGTTTCTCAAAAGAGAAACAGATCCGGCCATGAAAATAGCAGTGAGGCTGTTTCGAAAAAGTCCACCTCCAAGTGGCCATAGTGGATGCTGACAGTCGATCGCCAGCAACAATTCAGCAGAACTGGGTGGAGATCGAGGTCGGGCTGTCGAAACTTGCCATGCGGCACGTGCGCGACAGCCCGACTGGACCTCTCCCAGTCTTTGACTCGTCCGAGACCCTGAGAGGATACAGGATACTCAGGTGTGTGGACCAGGTCTCGTTGGAATTTCTGAAAAGGTGTGTAGCACAAATTAGCGGAGAGGTAAACAGCCTCCAGCTAAGGCTAATACCTGCCTCAGAGGTTCCGAAGAGACCTCGTGCACGCATTTGGCTTCCCCCCTGGAGGACTCGGGAGAGGAGTTGCTGGATTGTATCAAGCTTTATAACAGCAACATTCCGGCCATTGCAGAATGGCAGCTAATAAAAGAAGAAACGCCGTCGAAACCCAGCAAACCAATCCTGGTGGCCATTTGCGAGGAGTCCCTAGAGGCTCTGGCCAAGGCGGACTACAAAATTGCCTTTGCTTTTCGTATGGCCAAGGTAAAGGTATTCCGCGGCGACACAATCCCTGCTGAAGACGACCCTGATGAAATTGAAGGGGCAGGTAATCTGCTGCAGGGTGTCAATATCAGGGACGGGGACACAACAGAAGTATAAGTGTATGCAGATTAATCTGCAGCACTCTAAAAGTGCTACAGATAATATTAAAATCCTTCTCGGTGAGGAGGACATCCACATCACCTTAATTCAAGAGCCCTGGGTCCACAATCAGGAAATCAGGGGGCTAAACATCAGCACACACAATCTGTTCTTCAAAACGGATGCAGGTAAGCCAAGAGCAGGCATTTTAATCAAAAAAGGTATAAATGCTTCCTTATGTTCAAATTACAGCACAGCAGACTTAAGAGTGGTAAAGCTAGAGGGCGTGTCCAACCAGGCCATCTACGTGGTCTCGGCCTACATGGCCCATGAGAGGATGGCTCCACCTCCAGAGCTGGCACACTTTATAATAGCGGCGGGTGCAGCATAATTATAGGTTGCGACGCCAATGCAAGAAACACGTTATGGGGCAGCTCCTCAACCAACGAGAGAGGTGAGTCCCTTCTACACTTTATTCTTAATTCTAACCTCAGTATTTGCAACAGCGGCTACAAGCCCACTTTTATATTCCCTGGTTCAGACAGGTTTCAGGGCTGGGAGGAAGTCCTAGATCTAACTTTGACAACCGACGAAGACCCGGCGCTAGTGGAAAACTGGAGAGTGTCAGACAAAGCCTCTCTCTCGAACCACCGCTGGATCTTCTTCGACATCAAATTTGGATCTGGCCAGACTCACCGCTACAGAAACTCAAGAAGAACAAGGTGGGATAAATTTGTAAGGCTATCTACGCCAGCTTTAGAAATAAGCGAACCTAACATAAACTGCCCGCAAAAGCTCGATGAGCTAGTCGGCAAGGTAGAGCTCGCGCTAACTACCTCTTACAACAGGTGCACCGCATTTAGTATTCGTAAAAAGAAGTCCCCACCCTGGTGGAGCAGGGACCTTAGGAAACTTAGAACGACAGTACGGAAGGCATTTAATGAGTGCATCATAACCAAGGAGTGGCAGCCATATAGGGAGGCGCTCAAAGCATATAAAAAAGCTATAAGGGTAGCGAAGGCTGTGTCCTGACAATCCTTCTGCTCCTCAATAGAGAACACTCGTGAGTCCTCCAGACTGAGTAAAATTCTGTCCAAAGAACACCACAACAATCACCTCGTAAGAAGTGAGGTAGTCCTATGGACAAACTCAGCAGAGGACTCCCTGGGCACACTCATCAATACTCACGTCCCTAGATGCGATCTAGCACCAGTAAAGGAATCTCTCTGCAGGGACTCTCAGCCCTCAGAATGCTTACTGGACAGGATAATAGACAGCGAAAAAATCAGGTTTGCATAAATGGCTTCTCTCCATTCAAATCACCCGGTCTTGATGGCATTATCCCGGTAATGCTACAAAAGCTAGGTGATCTAATGATTATCTGGCTGGAATGGTATACAGAGCGAGTATCGCCCTGACCTATATCCCACAAAGCTAAAGAAAAACAAAAGTAATCTTTCTGCCAAAAGCGGGCAGACGCACACACGAAAATACCAAAGACTACAGACCAATAAGCCTCACATCCTTCATGCTCAAGGTCCTTGAAAGGCTTCTGGATATATATATTAGATCAATAATAACAGGACCAAACCTGTCAAAGGCACAGTACGCCTACATGAAGGGAAGATCTACGGAGACCACCCTCCATGAGCTAACGGGCTTTGTGGAAAGATCACTACACTACAAACAATTCACACTAGCAGCTTTCCTAGATATAGAAGGCGCCTTCAACAACATCGAAACCGGCACAATTGTGAAAGCCCTGCAAAGCGCCGGAGTTGACAACCACATTTGTGGATGGACTCGCAAAGTTGGTAGAGGTACACCGCAGGGCGGGGCCCCCCCGTACTACTCTGGGTCAATGCACTGAACGAGATACTACTCGTACTCGACAAGAATGGTGTTAAGGCATTAGCATACGCAGACGACGTGGTCATTGCAGTCTCGGGGGCTTTTCCCTCCACGCTAAGCGACATCCTTCAGGGTGCGCTAAGCAGGCTACTTACCTAGGCGGCATCGTGCGGCCTCAACATCAACCCTAGCAAAACAGAACTGATACTGTTCAGTAACAGAACGAAAATACCAACATTTCGACTGCCCTCACTAGATGGTACGGAACTCTCACTCTCAACTAGAGTTAAGTACCTAGGCATGGTAATAGACAACAAGTTAAATTGGAAAACCAATATCGAAAAAAGGGTAGAGAAGGCGTATATCGCATACTACTCGTGCAAGAGAATAGTCAGCAGAAATTGGGGGCTAAAGCCAAAACTCATGATGTGGCTCTATACGGCGGTCATAAGGCCTATCCTGATGTACGGAGCCATGAACAAGCAATACAACACTAAAAACCTAGACAAAATACAAAGGGCAGCATGCGCAGGAGTAACAGGTGCACTTAGATCGTGCTCAACGGACGCACTAAATGGTATACTTAACCTGCTGCCACTGGCCCTTCACACCAGATATACAGCGATCAGCACAGCCATCAGGCTAAGGGAGTCTGGATGCTGGACAGAAAAACGATATGGCCATAGTGACATCCTAACAAGGCTCGCCGATTGGATTCGACAACAGATTACCTCTCGAAAACACTGATCTTCGACAGAAATTACAAGGTGCAGATACCCTCTAGAACGGATTGGTCGGCCGACAAAATTGGTAGGGAGGGGGTCACCTCACTCTACACTGACGGATCCAAAAAGGACTGCGGCGTCGGCGCAGGTGTCTTCTCCAACCAACTAAACGTCGCAATCCCCATCCGCCTTCAAAACACAACCAGCATCTTCCAAGCAGAGCTGGAAGGAATAGAGAGGGCCTGCATCTTCCTGCTGCAGAAACGGATAGACGGTGAGGTAGTCATATACTCTGACAGTCAAGCGGCGCTAAAAGCACTAGAATCACCGTACACATCCTCAAAAGCCGTCGACAACTGTAAGAGGGTGCTACGTGAAGCAACTAACCAGGCAGCTATCACACTCAGCTGGGTTCCCGGCCACCCGTGATTGGCACTCTACGGACCCCTGTAGAACCACCAAACTAATCTGGCCAGAGTACAACCAGAAAAGAACCGATGATATACTAAATTATTGTTAAACCGAAAGTAAAACAATCGTGTGAAAAAACCAAGAAAGATTTAAACAATAAAATTAATCCTAAGGAACTAAAGATAACAGATATTAAAGCTGGTAATAATGGTATTATGGTGATCGATAGTGTTGATGAAAATGAAAGAGATAAAATAAAAGAAATAATGGACAAAGAAATTAGCAATGAATATGAGATAAAGATACTCGTGAATATAAACCAAGACTATTTATAACAGGTACGCAATTTGAAAAGAATGGTGATGAATTAACTGAATGTCTGCGAAAACAAAATAAATGCTTTGAACAGGGTGAAGTAAAAATTATAAAGCAATATAATGTTAAAGTTAGTCACAAAAATTATTATAATGCAATAGTTGAGGTGGATGTGGAAATATTCACTGAAGCGTTAAAATTATATAAACTGAATATAGGATGGGAAAGGTGCAAAATATACGATGGTGTTGATATAACAATGTGTTTTAAATGTAAAGGATACAACCATAAAGCTAGTGAATGCAAAAATGAAGATGTTTGTAGCAAATGCTTGGGTATACATAAACCCATGGAGTGCAAGGAACAACCAAAAAACATGTGCATAAATTGCATTAGAGCTAATGAGAAATTAAATCTAGGGCTTGATACCAATCACCCTTGCAATAGCAGACATTGCCCTGTCTACTTAAAACACTTAAATGTAAAAAACAAAGACTGGGATACTAGCAACTAACAATCAGGCCACTGGCTCACCTGGACCATGCTAATGTTATGCAACGTAGAGTATCAAAGTACCAAAAAAGATCCACAAAGGACATCAACAATGACTTTAAATGCATCTATTTAAACATAAATAGCCTAGTAGCTAACAAATCAGAGTTGGAAGTGTTGGCGGAAGTTCATAGACCAGGCATCATACTGTGCTGTGAAACATGTACAAGCAAAGATATTCCAGACAATGAATTAAAAATAGCAACCTATAAAATGATAAGATGTGATTCCCATAGCAGGCACACAGGAGGTGTGTTAGTTTATGAACATAGTACAATTGATGTTAAAGTAATCTATAATGCTAACATAAATGAAAACGTTTGGTGCATTGTAATAAAACTGAAGAAGGTTGATAAAAAGTGATGCAGCTTTTCTTGAATACCTAAATGAAATTCTAATTGATAAATTTGAAAAAAGTAACCATAATATAGTAGTCGGTGATTTTAATATTAACATGAACTGCATTTCAACATATATTACTAAATTAAATGAGATATTTGCTGTGATGGGGATGAGCCAAAAAATAGAATTTAATACGCGAATCACAGATACAAGTGAATCGAAAATTGATCTATTATTTTCAAACTCGGATGAAATTCTCTGTAATAATTTGCAGGAATACAAAATATCTGATCATGAAACTATAAAATTTAATATTAAAACGTCCAAAGTATACAAGATGAGACTGACCAAGAAAATCATAGCATGGGACAAATATAATAGTGATATTTTAATAAGCATCCTTAGATCATTTAACTTCAACCTTACAATAAACTTATCAATTGATGTAAAAGTCGAATTAATTAATAATATAATGATTCAGGCTATGGAAAGGTTAACCTACGAGAAAGAAGTGCATATCAAGTTAATAAATAAATGGTATGACAGAGAATTGGCACAAATGAATAAATATAAATACAATATGTACACGCGTGCGTTACAAACTGGAGAGTGGGATGAATATAAAAATATAAATAGGTCTAACAAAAAATTAGTCAAATTAAAAAAAATAAAGTATATGGAGAATAAAATCATTTTGAATGAATATAATGCTAAAGAAATGTGGAAATATCTCAAACAAACGGTCAACCAAACTAAAGATAACGAAGGGATAAAAAAGGTGATACTGGATGGCATACTGGTTGAAAACGAAACCGATCTGGCGAATGGTCTAAATAGATTTTTTGTAAACAGTATGATTGAAATTAATAATAACATCGAAACCTGTCAAGTAGCACTAGAGGATACACAAGTCCATTCAAAATTAAAGTTTGCTGAAATTACCACCGATGGTGTTAACAGACTTTAAATATAAAATAGGTGGAAGAAAACTGCTATGCGAAGGTGTACTAAAATATTGTATATCGTATACCGGATAATTCTATGCTCAAATAATTAATAACAGCTTAGAAGATGGTGTAGTACCTGAAATGTGGAAAACGTCAACAATAATACCTGTGGAAAAAGTTAAAAAGACAAGCAACCTGAAGAACTTAGACCCATAAATACCCTGCCAAGTGATGCTAAAATTCTCGAAGTCGTTGTTAAGAATCAGTTGGTGAATCATCTTGAAGTAAATAATATACTAGTCTACCAACAGTCAGGATTTAGGAAAAAACACTCCTGTGAGACAGCGCTGAACTTGGTGATATCTGATTGGAAAGAAGAGCTAAACAACAAAAAAGTAGTGGTTTCAGTTTTCCTTTACCTCAAAAGAGCTTTTGAAACGGTGGATAGAGAGATATTAATAAAAAAATGCAGCGGATTGGCATAACTGATATTGAACTTAAATGGTTCCGCAACTATTTGAAGCAGAGAAAGCAGAAAACAGTTATAAATGCTATGACGTCGGATGAATTAGAGGTACCCATAGGGTTACCTCAAGGCTCAGTATTGGCACCTATATTATTTCTTATATACATAAATGACATAGTCAGTGCTATCGAAGGTTGTGAAATTAGACTTTTTGCGAATGATGCATTAATTATGATAAGTGAAAATAATATTAATACTGCACTCGCCAAAATGCAACATGAAATAAATAAATTGTATATATGGTTGTGTGGTAATAGACTGAAACTAAACATAAATAAAACTAAATATATGATAATAACAAGGAGGAATATCAATGAGGAGGATATAGCCGAGCTAAAAATAAATGATGAAATCATACAAAGAGTTAACAGTATAAAATACTTAGGAATAATAATTGATAATAAACTCAAATTTGAAGATCATATAAATTATACAATTAAAAAAGTTGCTAATAAAATAGGAGTGATGCAGAGAACTACTAAATTTATTCAGAAAAAGTACAAAATAATCTTATATAAATCAGTTATAGAACCGCACTTCGTGTACTGCCCGTCCATTCTATTCATAATTACGGATAAAGAAGTAGACAAGCTCCAAAAGCTTCAAAATAGATGCAGATTTATTCTTCAGAAACCTAGAGATACACGAACGGCTGACATGTTGAAGACTTTAGACTGGTTAAGTGTGAAACAAAAGATTTTTTTCCACTCCATGAAATTCAAATTTAATATCAAACATGGAAATGTACCTGAGTATTTAAATAAAAATATAGCATTAGTTGAGCAAACTCACAACATAAATACGAGGAGCAAACATAATTTCAAACTGCCGTTTTTTAGAACTGAAACTGATCAACAGAACATTTTCTACAAGGGTCTGAAAAGTTACAATGATCTGCCTATGGATATAAAAAGTTGCAACCAAATAACAGTATTTAAAACAAAATTATATGAATATTGTAAAACCTTAGCTATAAGATAAAAAACTGTAATATTTTAAAATTTACGAATTAGGCTTCTGGCCGTAATAAATAAATAATCTAATCTAATCGAATAGGTCTACGCAGGAAATACACAGAATCACGGCCACTATTACAGGGCACTGGCCGTTTGGCCCGCACGCTAGTAGAATGGGTATCCCCTACAATGAGAGGTGTAGGAGCTGTAGACAGGAGGGTGCCGAGGAATCGGTTACCCACTTCCTCTGCGAGTTCCCAGCCCTCCCGAACTCTAGACAACTATATGTTTCCCGAATTAAGGGCGGTGTCAAACTGCCGCATCAAGGACATCAGTAAGTTTATAGTTTTAACCAAGTGGTTTGAGTAAAGCAACACGCGCGGTACATCAGTCAACACATAATTGGTTCCAGGAGAAAGTGCATCAAAATGACGCCTAGAGCGCTACTTGGGCCCGGCTCCATAGCCGGGCAGCACAGCAACCAACCAACCAACTTGTCCAAAATAATAAAATTTCCGTTCAGCTAAAAATAAAAGGTTAACATACCAATAGGTAAATCGTTTATTAAAAACAAAAAAACTAAATTTAATACAGTTATAAACAAAATTATATTAAGCCTTATTTCATTTCAAAGTATAATATTTAATTATGGTAACAAAAAGTCCTCATATGTGAAGACTTAACTTATTGCGATAAAAGTAATATTTTAAAAATAAAATACAGTTTAAATGTTTCGGGCTCAATCTATTGTTTTCTAGTGGACTTATTGTCAGTAATGCGTTATACAATTTTTCAAGACTTTCTGTCTATTTCTGGTTTGGCAAAATATACAAAATCGTCCAAAATACCTTTGCACTAAATCGCTAAATGATTTGGGTTTTGAATATAGCGAATGGTCTTATCCAACTCACTCTTTAAATCATTTTCTGAATTCGAAACACTTAGCTCTGTACTGGAACGTGTCAACTTGATTCTCCCCAAACAAACGATCATACAGTGCTACAGTGTATTTTTTGTTTCACTTTAGGAAGCGTAATCTAAAAAATAATCATGAACGGGAAATTGGCCAGTGTTTGGGTACAACATCAATGTTTGGCGAACTTTAACTCGGCGTTCCGTTAATCGCTTTTGTAAGCATTTTAGAAAATCTACAGACAACATCACTTGCAATTTTGAAACGTTATTATACAAAAATTTGGTAGTAGTGCAGTTTACGGTACCCACCCTAAAGTTGGGCTAAGATTTTCGAGTGAGGTATCAAAAGACGCGTATTAATCTCGAGAACAATAATCCGAAGGCGTAAAAGAAAAATGTTATCTCTGTCCGGAAATATTTGCAGTTGAAGTTGGCGATTTTCATGTGGTTGTTGTTGTGTTTGTACCCACACAAAAAATTGTGCATCACCGTGGCGGTGAACACAAAATATGTGGGACAAGATCAGGGTAACTCCTCGCCACGTTACGTTAGGTATTGATATTTGAAATTAATGTTTTGTTCGGCAATTACATTAATCTTTGTCGTTTGCAGGTCCTTTTTGTATTGCATACTTGCAACAGCTGATTTATGAAAAACAACAGCTTTGTCCTTTACAATTACCATCTCACCAATGGCACGCACGGTTGAGGGTGAATATGAGCCACCCATTGTAAATTTTGGTGAATTGGGACCAATATGATGTAATCGTTGCAAGGCTAATATGTAATTTGTAGATGCTGGTCGTCGGTTCCAATGTATTATGTGTAAAGTGACAACAGATGGTAAAACAAATCTTTCACTTTTACTTGTGTTCATTGATCCATATTTTTTCTCAACAGTGCCAACTGAATATTTCCAACATTTGGGCCATACCGGACAGCGTGTCGATAAATATGAACGTCCTGAACTTGTATTGGGTACATATGAGTTTTTGTGCAAAAAATGTTTGGGTACCGATAGCTCTCAAGGTAAACCCCAACTCATATCCCACATCAATGCCTCGCAATCAATTGTGGACGCTGTAGGCACTGCATTGGGTCCACGCAGTATGGACCAGCATATTGTTGATGGTAAGGCCACAATTTCAAATGATGGTGCAACCATTATGAAACAATTGGATATTGTGCATCCCGCCGTAAAACTCTAGTCGACATCGCCAAATCTCAAGATGCTGAGGTTTGTTTTTTGTTTTGGCGATGGCACCACTTCAGTGGTACTTTAAGCAGGTGAAATCTTAAAAGAAGTTAAGTCCTATGTTGAGGAAGACGTGCAAACACCTATCATCATTAAAGCTATACGTAAAGCATTACAATTATGCATGACCAAAATATGACATGGCTGTACATGTCGAAGCGCCAATCAAAGGAACAAGTGTTTATTGGAAAAATGCGCTGCCACAGCAATGTCCTCCATACTTATTCATCAACAAAAACATTTCTTTTCTAAAATGGTTGTGGACGCTGTAGTTTCCTTTGATGGCCCCAAAGTCACAAAAAAAATTAAAATTAATTAATGCTGAAGTACGTGTTGATAATGCTCAAGAGTATCAGAAAATTGTTGATGCTGAATGGCGTATTCTGTACAATAAACTAGCTAAGTAAGGCGCCAAGGTTGTGTTATCTAAACTACCAATTGGTGATGTTGGTACACAGTATTTTGCAGATCGTGATATGTTCTGTGTTGTTAGTGTACCAGAAGAAGATTTTAAACGTACAATGAAAGCTTGTGGTGGTGTTATTATGACTACAGCTTAATTCAAGTGGGTAATAGTCTAGTTGAGGGGTCGACTGCTAATACGCTACCAAAAATATCAAGTGAGGTGTCAAAAGACGCGTATTAATCTCGAGAACAATAATCCGAAGGCGGAAATTTTATCTCTGTCCGGAGATATTTGCAGTTGAAGTTGGCGATTTCCATGTGGTTGTTGTTGTGTTCGTACCCACAAAAAAAATTGTGCATCGCCGTGGCGGTAGCCACGGTTATACCACACACCCGGACTTGGCATGGCGTAGCCCAGGGTTATTTTTTATAAGCGCGGCCGAAGGCCGTCAACGCAGAAAGTTGTTCTGCGCAAAAATACTATGGATCAGACTCCCGGTTTCGGAGGTACCCGTGGGTCTTTTTTCGGTTTTTCGTTAATATCTTTTGAACGCGTTAAAATTTTTATTTTCCGCCTTCGGCTTATTAATACTGATGTCAAGACGCGTCGTTTGACACCTCTCTCGCCTTGGTAGCGTATTAGCAGTCGACCCCTCAACTAGACTATTACCTTCAAGTGTTTGGGTCAATGTGATTACTTTGAAGAACGTCAAGTTGGTGGTGAACGTTTCAACATTTTCCAAGGTTTGATAGTTGGTTTGACATTGATTTTATTTTCATAGATTATAATTATTTAAACGTTGCGTTAATGTTAGAACATGTACATTGATTTTACGTGTCGGTGCCGAACAATTTTTGGAAGACAATGAGCTTCGTTACATGATGCTATAATGATTGTGCGGCGTACAATTAAACATGATTCTGTTGTTGCTGGTAAGTCAAAATACAAATTGAAAGAAAAATGTCTAATCTTAGCGCCTCATTCTCTATTACGAAACGAACTTCCGTTGCGGATCAGAGACGAATCGCTAGTTTTTTTGCACTATGTTAAACGACGGCAACTTATCACTTGACAATTGCTTTTGCCTTCCTGTTAGTTAGAAACGTAAAGACCGAACGAAAATGATAGAGAATACTATTGCTAGACGAAATTTTTTGGAGGCGAATAGTTCGTCTGAGCTATCGTTCGCAATACAGAATGAAGCCCTTAAATTGTTAAGTACTATAATGAAAAGATTGTGTCCAACCCCCGAAAAAAACTATAAAATTTGTGTTAGTGAAATGATAATTATTGCTTTTGGTTGTTAGTTTTCAGGCATCGACTTCGAGTGCCTTCTGATCATATATGCCGGTTCTTTTGCATTCTTTTACATGCATAAAGTGCCGTTGAAGCCTTCCTCACCCTCTCCTCCACGTTGAGCTTCCATGACAGCTTACTGTCTAGGATGATTCCTAGATATTTTGTGCACGGTTTCTCCCGTAGGGTCGCCCCTCCTAACTTAGAGACTTTGTACCTCTTTGTAAACAAGACCATATGCAACGTCATCTGCGTAAACCGTAAGTTTTGCTGGTCCCTCGTAGAATCCCCTGAGCAGTTGGTTAATGACCAGCGTCCACAGCAGAGGTGATAGCACCCCTCCTATAAGGAACATAAGCCTTATACCAAAATATAATAAGGTATTATTTGTGGTTGGCCCTTGAGTTGTATTTGACAGGCGCGTACAGGTGGCAACGCGCATGTCAAATACAACTGCGGCCCACATCACTGACATCAAAAATGATATACACACAATTATAAAGTTTGGAAGAGAGGCAAGCAGTGCAGAACTAAAATATTAAATAAAATCCACCTAAAATATTTAATCTAATCGTACAAACTAAACAAGTGTAAAGTAAATTAATAAACATTTGTTAAACTAAAACCGACATATAATAAAAGAACCAAACTAAAACTAAACTAAAAATACGTGGTTTTTGGTATTGAGTGCGGAGTGTGTAGTAGGGTGTGCACATATGTACAACTCTTCCGGAGGTTCCGAAATGGAATTTTACATGGCGACCGTGAGGCTGGAGCCTCGTGGTGGTGGTACAGGTGAGTTGAGTGCGTGTGATCCGAACATAATAAAATTAACATAACAAATGTAATAAAATTACAACAAAATGTGAAATAACAAAAATCTACAAAATACTATTTCCTAATTCAACAAACTATCTAAAAACTAAACACTACGGAAATAACATAAAGAACTAAATTCTACGAACTACAAATTTTTAAAGTAAAAAGATCAGAGATAACATAAATCATTTAATTATAATATACATAATAACGGCATGCGAAAACCCACGCCACTCAGATAACGGATCCATAAACTGTACCACCGCCAGCGGCAGCGAACGTCAGCAGCAATGAACACCATCAACAGCAAAGTCCAGCAACAGCAACCACCGTCGGCAGCGAAGGCCAGCATTAACATCAGCGGCAGCCATCGTCATAGCAGGAGTGAAGCAGAAAAATAAGTATATGATATATGTATGTATGTATGTATTAATAAAATTTTTCGTAAGGGTTTTTTTACATATCTGTATACAAAAATTTACAATTTTTATTAAGTGCGGTGTGTTCACATTAAATACGATAAATCTTTTTTTTTTTTTGATAACAACGGTGCGTCCGTTTATATAAAACACTTGGATTTTTTTACTAAAACGGTGCGTGCGTCTAAATTTTACTACCTCAGTTTTCAATAATTTTAAAATTTTTTCGAACCATTTTATACATCTTAACATTTGCAAATCTACATTTAATTTTTTTCTCAAGTTTGAATTCATTTTACAAATTTACATTTTCTTCAAATTTTTCATACTTTGATTTTACAAATTCTCATACTTTCAAACTCCCATTTTTTCAAAATTTCAAAGCATTTCACAAATCTTCTATTTAAAGTTTCACATGCCTGAACTTCCATTTTTCAAATTTTCATTCTACTTCAGTTTTTTAATACCTACATTTTCCAACAAAATATCACCATATAAGACTGAGTGAACTAGTTAAGCAGTCTCCAGGTACGCTATAAATTTGATGAATTGTTTGCGAAAAACCAATTAAATTTTTTTTTTGAAATATGCGGAGGTTCCGTTAAAAACCAATTTGCATTTAACAGGCGCGTACAGGTGGCAACGCGCATGTCAAATACAACTGCGGCCCACATCACTGACATCAAAAATGATATACACACAATTATAAAGTTTGGACAAAAGGCGTGGTTTTTGGTATTGATTGCGGAGTGTGTAGTAGGGTGTGCACATATGTACAACTCTTCCGGAGGTTCCGAAATGGAACCTTACACTCCCTGCGGAGTGCCCCTGTCCTCTAATTTCGTGGCCGCGTACAATCCCTATTGCGATGTAATCTTACTGCAGTTTAACATGCAGTCGATCCATCTGGGTAAGGCTGGATGTACTTTAACGTAATTAAGACCATCCATAATCGCCCACTTAGAAACATTGTTGAAAGCCCCGGCAATGTTTAAGAAGACTTCTAGAGAATATTCCTTATATTCCAGGGCTTTTTCTATGCTGCCCTATGCAATGCGCTGTCTACTGACTTGCCTTTGGTGTACGCCTGTTGTGTTGTGGAGAGCAGCTTTTCATCCACGTTGGACTTTATGTACACATCTATCAGCCTCTCAAAGGCTTTGAGCAGAAATGATGTTAAGCTAATGGGTCTATAGTTTTTGGGATACACGTGACTGATGTTGTTTTTGTTCTTGTAGCGATAAGGTTGCTCCCCGAAGGCTTTGGAGAGTGTTATCGATGTAATGGTCCTTTGCCGGATACAGATCCGGTACGCTCCGGTACCACAGCACCATTAAGGTGCTAGCCCGACCATCTCGGGAACGATTTATATGGCCACATTAGACCTTCAGGCCATTCCCTCCCTCCCCACCCCCATGTTCCATGAGAAGCTTGGGCTAGCCAGAGCCTCGTCTGTTAGTGAAACAGGATTCGCCGCGGATAGGTGAGGTTTACAATTGGGTTTGTAAAAGCTATATATTGCGCAGGTAACCTGAAGGGTTGCGCTACACAGCCCCTTGAATCTGGTATTTTAGTCGCCTCTTACGACAGGCATACCTGCCGCGGGAATATTCTGACCCTCTAACCCGCTAGGGTACACGTGATAGATCTTCCCCGCCTTTGGTAGGAAAGCTACAAAAGCAGTTCTCAAAGAGTGCGGTACATGATTCAGTCTTATGCACCCATCGAATATTATTTTAAGCCATTCCACGACCGCCCTACTTGAGACTTGTAGCGTGGCCTGGAATATACCATCTGGGCCCGGCGATTTAAACTTAGAAAACGTCTTCACTGCCCACTCGATCTTGGTATCGGTCACCAAGCCCGGCACTATCCGCTCCGTGATCGAAGTGTAAGTGCTGTCTGCTGGCTCTTCTAAACCATCTCCCGATGGGAAATGTGTATCGAGAAGCACCTCAAGGGATTCCTCACGATTACGTGACCATTCTCCGTTCTCTTTCTTTATTAGTCCCTGGACTATATTCCCCTTTGTTAGGACTTTTCTCAACCGTGCTGTTTCGCTGGAGCACTCTATGTCCGTACAGAAGCTTTTCCATGAGATTCTCTTCGCAGTGGAAATTCCACGCTTGTAGATCCTCAGTAGATCCCTCTACTCGTCCCGACACGCTTCGCTTTCCGCGGTCTTTGTTGGCTTAAACATTTCTTTTACTTGTCTTCTTAGAAGACTCAGCTCATTGCTCCACCATGGCGGCTTTGCTTTTCCTCTGAATCCTCTTAGATGGCAAGCTTTGTTATACGCAGTCATAAGCGTCCTGGTTAGGAATTCATTAGACTCCTCCAGTTCTTCCACATTGGCAACCTCTTTGGCTTGTCCCAGTTTCGTTTCTACCTGTTTCTGGAATTTAGTCCAGTTTGTTGACCTAGGGTTTCTAAAGGTTCGTCTCTTCTGTACCCTCTTTAAGGGGATACTGAAGCTGATATACGTATGGTCGGAGAAGGATGGTCTACCAAGAACCATCCAATCATACCTTGATATATCACGTTCGGAGCTCAGTATAATATCCAAAACACTGCTGGATGTTGGACCAATGTATGTAGAGATATTTCCCCTGTTGGCTATCTGCAAATTGGTTTGCAGGATGTAAGAAAATGGAGATTTGCCTCACTCGTTCATATCTGCTCCTCCCCACGAATTGTGGTGCGCGTTTGCATCCGCGCCTATGACCAACCTCCATTTGCGCCGTTCGTCCTGTACTAGCCTCTTGCACTCCATCGGTGGAACCTCCGCAGCATTGGCCATGTAGGAGGACGTCAGGATAAATGCCTGCTTATTCCTTTGCTCAACGCCACCACTACGAGGTCCTCAGTAGTGTAATTAGGCAGCATATATGAATGCAGCTGTTTCCTTACCATTACTACAGCTCGCATCCGTCCTTCCGTTTGCGCATAGTAAACGCCAAATCCGCGCGCGCTTAGTAAAGATACATTTCCTCCCGATGAGAGCCAAGGCTCCTGGATCAGCGCCACGTCAAACGAACCCTCCTCAGGGGTTAGGAGGAGTTCGCTCGACGCCACTTTACTGTGTTGGAGGTTTGTCTGTAGGACTCGCACCACCATTGGGCTCTTTGTTCCCCGCCAGCTCCTTCGTCGTGACGTCGTCGTCCTCCCCTTTCCCTTTTGGTTTAGAGTGTTCGAAGCCCCCTTCAGCCTCTTGTAACTGTTGTGCCTGGTGTTCCTCTGTTCGACTCATAGCACCATCTGGCTGTTGGCCGTCTTCTAACACTTTCGTGGTGACGTCGGCTACCTCCACCTGTCTTTTTCCCCTTAGGCTTTTGAGGTCCTTTTGGAGGTCCTTTTCGACTTCGCCCACTTCAAGCGTGTTAGGATTTTTATCATCGGGACTTCTTTTCCTGAGTCGCATATAAATTTTGCCTGTACCAGAGGACAATTTTCCAAGCTGCGTGTACAATATATCCTTCGCCTGCTTGTTTATTTGGAAGATGTAGAACTGACCTTCCGAGGTACAGTAAGTACCTTCCAATCCTGTGTCGGTATGTTCGGATTCTGATTTTGCAGAAGTCGCAGTGTATCCTCTGACTTCATCACGCATGGTATTCATACCTTAACTTTTGGTACCGTGGGGATTTGCGCTTTATCCACCACCTAAAACCGCGCGTTCGTGCCTTGCCTTTGGAGGTTTGGAAACACTTCCTACAGCCACCGCAAGCTCGCGATGTTGTCGCACGCTATCATCTTCACACCATTATACCATCCCCACGAATCAAAGGTTGGACGGGGCTTACTTGGTTGTTCCCGCATCATCTTAAGCATTATGCGAATAAGTTCCTTTTCTACAGATCTGCACCTTTCAGTAGTCACATGTCCGAAAGGACTGCTATGATCAACCAGCGCCACAGTCAGTGACTGCTTTGCCATATCACTCATCTTCTCGGGAAAAGCCGGAGTCTTAGTGTTAACTCCCTTTGGCACCTCCGAGAAAGCCGGAGTCTTAGCGTTATCTCCTTTTGGCTTATCTCCTACTTCCGTAGTTGGAACTTCCCTCTGACTCGCAGCTTTCGAGGTAGTTGCAACCTCGCTATTGGGGCTCATCTGTCTTACAGCTTTGGGCCTACTTGTCTTGTCTATGCGACTGCCCTGCCTCGCGGCTCTGGGAATGGGTCCTTTCTGCCTCTTGAAAGCAGGTTTGTCGCCTTCCGCCGAACGTTGCCCCTTCATTCTGCCATTCGACGCTCTTCCTCCTCGTACCGGTTGCAGAACCGCGGGTTTCTAGCAGCAAACCTTTTGAACTGCCTTCGATCTACTTCTACCGCCTCATGGGCCCATTCCATGCGCTCGATTTCTACTTTTGTTGGGTCGACCACTGCTCCCAGGCGTTGGACAATTCTTAGGGCTGCACGGTACTACTTTACTTCCCCTGCTCCGTACCCTTCTCCACTCTTCTACTCATTTGTATGCTTTTCCAACACGGAATTCATTTAATCAGCACCACTCTCGCTCGCCGAGTCCGACGCATCGCTTAATGCGTATTCGTCGTTCTTGGCTTGCGCCTCAGTTCTCTTATCATCCTCCTTATTACAATTTGGTAAAGAGTCGTTCATCTTGGTCGTACGACCACCAGCCCGACAAGGCGGGCTCAGCGGTCCAGTATTATATACGTCAGCCACAGCAGCGCCCCTTACTATGGTAAGGCCATCAATACTTCCCGAGGTGGTCCGGTATCGGGAAGGCTCCGTTCGAATACAGCCGAATTTATCCCCTGGCTGCAAATTGTCCTATAGGCACGGTCCGCATAACACCCTGGATTAGGGGGTTGGCAGTTCTTGGTCACCGACATCCCGCCGCCCTCCTATGAGGCAAAACGGTGTAGATGCCAGTCCTAAACAGCTCCGCCTCATAGTCGGGCGCTATGGAGTTCGGCTAAGCCCTCACACCAACGACGAGGTGCCTACCCTAGTGAGGGAGAGATTGGGGAGATAGCTGTTTATTTTATTACAAAGCTCATCGATATAGGAAACAACAGCATAGGTGTAGAAGCAATAGTGACTCCTTCTGGTGGTAAAGGTAGCTATTGATATTTAGAAGTTAAACAGAAATTTAATGAATAAGAGTTTTTTTAAGTTATTGCAAAAAAAGCGTTGAGGATTTTTAATATCTTACGAGGTACCTTCGTACATGTTTCTAAGAATGAAGAATGAGACCTGTTCAAACTTCGCTATACTTTAACATACAATACTTTACCTCATTTTAACAGAACTATCATTTTTTGATTTTATTAAATTTTGTAAAATGTTTCTTCCTCTACAGTTCCATTTCCGTGTTGGATGGTAAATATGGCTTTCGCGTTTTCTGCATCAATAACTGTGACAAGGTGGAAGAAATCTATGCGCGTAAATCGCAACATATTATCTTGGTCGAGCGTTTCTTAGATAGCTCTCTAGTGGTGATGGTGACAGCAGAGAAACCCAACTGTTTACAAATGTTACACTTCAAAGAGAATCAAAATATCTGCCATTGCGTCTACGGCTCAAATACCCACAGTATATGAATGAATCGAACGCACCCAATTGTATGCCTAACGGATAGTATACATATTCATCAAATCGAAAATATTGCACCAAACGAACTGGGTCTGAATACTGAAACAGTACACATATTCAAAATCGATGAGAAGGCTGTGATGATGGTATAGGGTGAGTTGTTGAAAAACATACGAAAACCACTTTAACCCATCTATATATTTGCATTACAGCTAAAGCTTTACAAACAGCAAAAATTGCTGGCGCCAAGCAATTGGAAAAGACATTGAAGCATGCATCACACTGTACGGATGGTGCAAAGTTAGAAACTGCTGTTGAAACTGCTGCCACCGACACAACGGTCATCTCTACTTCGCCGAGTAGCCGCTCTTCCGACTATCTATCGAAGACAGTATAATCATATCTTTTGCCAACTCAGGTTAGCGATGTGCTTGCACAGGAAAATATTTCAATTGGAAAACAAAAACCAATTAAGAGAGTTTATTTATTATTAAAGTACTTACTTTTCTTTATATCAACTGTATTAATTTAAGTTGCAATTTCATATTCATATATAATAAGGGATGTCGTGATACGATTGCTGTCAGAATTAGATTTGAAACCAATCAATACTCCTGCTAAGGGTTGCAGAATTATTGCTTGAATGATTAGATTTAGAACAATAATAAGTCTGAGTCAAATACTAGTGGTACATTTTTAAGTTCACCAATTACAACAGCAATCGGATTCCACGACACCTTTGAATATCCTTGATCTGAAAAAAGATTAAACCTAATCTGAATTTCTACAAAGCTTTAAGTTGTAGATTATTCAAATAATTGGATTTTTTTCTAAAGCTTAAAATTATTTTCTGCTCGCTTAGAAAAGATTTCAATTGGAAAACAAAAACCAATTAAGCGAGTTTATTTATTATTTAAATACTTACTTTCTTTATATCAAATGTATCAATTTAAGTTGCAATTTCATGTACATATATAATAAGGTATAACGTGATCCTATTGCTGTCGGAATTAGACTTGAAACCAATCAATATTCCTGCTAAGAGTTGCAGAATTATTGCTTGAATGATTAGTTCATATTTTACTTTACTTTATTACTTTCAAATTCAATTACGACAGCAATCGGATTCCACAACACCTTTTAATATTCTTGATCTGAAAAAAGAGTAAATCTAATCAAAATTTCTACTTAGCTTTAAGTTGTAGACTTAAATTGATTCAAATAATCAAATTTTTATTCGAAACCATGGAAACAACTCAAATTTTACATGAATATAACTCACTTCTGAATTGTCCAAATATAAATTTAGCTGCTGCAGCAATATAGCTCAAAGCAATTAATATATTTTTTATGTTATTATTAAAATATTTACTTCTTTTTTATATTAAATGTATTAATTTAAGTTGCAATTTCATGTATATATGAGGCTCCAAGATGCAAAACAAGATGAATCTATGATATGTAAAACTTAGAAAAGCACAAACAATTTTTAAATTTGTTATGAATGAAGATTGTTATGAATTTTCAATACGGATTTTTAGAATGTTGCTAGGCGATGCAATATTGTCGCAATTTAAATATTATTTTAAAATATCTGGTTTTGCATCTAGGCGCCTCATATATAATATTCTTTATTTGGGAAAAAATTACTAAATCTAATGATATGTTTTAAATAAATATTTATATTATATGTTATGTTTGGTTATTATAATTAAAAATATTGAAAATTAAATTTTTTGGTTGATATTTTATTCGTGTGGCTGCTCCAGGTAACGTAAATCGAGAGGTAAAATTCAAATTAAATGGCGGTTATATAAATGGTAAAACCGTAGTAAAATTGATTGTCCAATGACTCGAAAATGTAGAGTGAAATGACCGAAGATTTGACCGCCATTTGACGTGCATTGTGAAGTGTGTGAGCAGAACAGTGCTAAGCTCACATCTTATAAGTGGGAGCGGAATGCACAATCACATAAATAGGTACGAAATGGGGAAAAAGTGTAAAAAATCTACTCTCGCTAATGCAAACGTGACTAAAATTTAACAAGGGGCGTGACCGCACAATGACGGTAAAATGACTAGTCAGATGACGTGGAGCGTTTTTGTAGGGTGGCGGATTAGTACAGCAGATTGTAGAATAAATATTAAAATGTTATTACATCGGCAAATAATAAAATGCACGAATATGCTAAAAACACATTCAAATGGCAGCAATGTACAAAATTCAAACTGTGATTTTAAAGTTTTAATATCTATAAAAGCATATTTTATAGTACATAAAGTGGTATTATTGAAATTAATTCACTTATTCGTGCTTACTCGGTATTCATTCGGAAAGAGTTAAGCCAAAGGAAGCCGTTGAAATTAAAAATGAAATAAAGTACAGAGTTGCATAGGAATGCAGTAAAACGAATATGAAAAATATTAAATTCTTAAGATAAGTCTGCTAGTCCACGACACCAATATAAAAAGTAAATTGTGAGAGCGAGTTTTAAAATTTTTCTAACGCTTCGATTTTAAAAAAATTTTAACATCACTCTTTAGAACTTTGTGGAAATGTCAAACCAATAGAAACAAACATAAGTTTTTGTATGTTTGACTTTTATATGTTTGTATGTCTAAGTATGTATTCAATTTTACTTAAGATATTTAAGAATTAGGAGCTTAACACCGTTAAATAATAATTGTTATTTTTGTTTATTGGGAAAAAAACTGAAAAGAAGGAAACATTTACTGGCATATTTCGATGGTACCATTTCGAAACCGCCACGTCATTATCGTCAGTCAATTTCGTAATTTTTTTTCTATTTATTCCAACAGGTTTCACCGGGGATCGAACCACGGTCAAACTTCTGAAAGCACAGTCGCCTAACCATTGGGCTATTGTGTTGTATGACATTCTGTTTTTACTTTAATTTGTACTAGGCGTGCTATTTGTTATTGCTATTGTACCACTCCTCTTCACTGCAAATTATTGTTTGTGTACTATATCTAACTCGGGCTAAGTTTATATATTTATATGTTTGTATGTTTAATGGTGTGTTAAAATTTTATTTAAGATATTTAAGAATTAATGAGCTAAACACCGGTAAATAATAATTGTTATTCAATTAATAATTTATTTAATTATTATTTATATTAAAATAATTGTTATTCAATTATTATTTTTGTTTATTGGGAAAAACTGAAAGGAAAGAAACATTTACTGGCATATTGCGATGGTACCATTTCGAAAAGCGCCACATCATTATCGTTTATTCCAAAAGGTTTCGCCGGGGATTGAACCACCGTGAAACTGCTGAAATCACAATCGGCACCATTGGGCTATTGTGTTTTATTTGCTCTTTGCTAATTTCACTTTTGCCAAATAAATTATTTATAAAAAATCAACCAAAACTTGTGTGAATTATTAACAGTTCAGATTTTCTGCTTTCTTGTGACTTTGGAGGCTTGTAGACGTCAACAGAACTTGACTTATAGACGTCAACAGGATTGGGCGGCGCAGTATTATTGTTGTTATTACAAGTTTTTGCCCACCCAATTAGCTCCAATTACTTTAATAATTTTCCTCAAACACCTTTAAGACGAGCCCAAAAAACCAGCAGTTAAAACAGGGTTGGAAAATGAAAAAGTTGATGGTTGGTCCCAACGGAATAAGTGGTGGTTTGAAATTTTTTTAAACGTTATTGGCTTCTCAACGGTTTCACCTTGTAATATTTTTTTCATGGAATATATTCGGCTCTGTCCACTGTTGCCATTTTAGCGTTTTTCAAGCTAGATGCTGTTTTTCTCCGTTTAGCTTGAAAAGTTGCAATTTAGCTTTAAGCTTTTTTTTTTTGGAAATTTTTAAGCTTTTTTCAAAATTTTAGAAAATCTAGATAAACAGTTTTATGTAGAATCAATTTTAAGAACATTTAATGAATTTGGGCTAGATTTAAAAAATTTGAGGGGCTAAGGAACAGATAATGTTGGCATTATGGTAGGCAGATGTCGCGGGGTAGTAACTTTATTAATTTAATTTAATTATTTATTTTTTTATCAGTCTACAAATTAAACAATTATACAGACCAAATACACAGACACTTAATTTAAAGATATACTATAGGATATAAATAACATACCAGTGGCATCGCCAAAAATTCCAATGACATTGGCGATTTTTCAATATCACATGGCTAACTTGTGTAGGTGGCTCATCTCATCAGCTGACTTGGGGTTTCTGTCATTGTACTGGCATAGAGATTGTCAAACGGAGATAGCAAGCGCAAAATGTAACCAACACATGGGGGATTATCTACTGCCTTGCTGGTCAATTTTTATCTAATTTAGCGCATAACTTCCCCACTACACACAAAAGTTGCAAAGTTTTACGCTTTCGATACATTCCTTTCGCCTAACATCACCACGAATATTTTGACAGTCTGAACAAGGTATATATATTGCGATAGAGATGAGCCAACTTGATTGTCATCACATAAAATAACGGCGACCACAGTAGATGAAGCGATATAACTGCGACTTTCCAATTGTGCAGTCGTTAAAATGGAATGGAATTTTTCTTCCGTTATATGTGGGAGCAAGATATTTTTTGCCAGAACTTGGATTGATGGGCAGTTAATTTTGGCAAGTGAATGGGATTTGGTGGTGATAGCTGTGCAAACTAAGTGCAAATAAAAAAAACGCAATACTTGAACGAGAATTTATTTGTGCAGCCTATTGAAACGCGCTGAGTAATTGAAGCTTTGATTACCAGGAGTATGTAGCTACATCGAGGGGTCTCTATCTTTGACCATAGTAGCGCAATCACATGAAATGCAACCACAACCCACACAAAATATGGTGCGCCAAATTTTTTTTTTGAAAGATGAAAAAGAGATTGTAAGAGTCGTGAGAGTCGTCTCATGCACATGTGATATTTGATTTATAATACCATAGAAAAAAAGAAAAGTGCGTTGAGTGTGGCCGGCCGCAAAAATTATTGCTCCGGAAAAAGGAAAAAATTTGCACGCGTCGTGGTCGGTGATGGTTGCGGCTTAGTTGGGAGACAAAATATAAGCCGAGGTTTGTGGTAAAAATTATGGTTGTTCGTACGAAGATGGTTAACCTTATTTTGTTGGGTTCATCAAAAAAATTATTTCATATTGAATGTAAAATAAACCATCGTTAAAACCATCATTAATGTGTGTACAATAAACGAAATATACCTAAAGTGCCAAGGAAAAAACCAACTTAGAATCGCTGCTGCAGCACGTAAGATTTATAAATATATGTAAAATTCTATAGTGGCGTTGCTAGCAAGAGGGCTTTCAGTCGATGGTGCTTCTCAATAGAACTTATTAGGGGATGTCTGAATGCGAATGGTGCAGCTGAAAGAAGACGGAGCATGCTAGTAATAGCGTTACATTGTTTGCTGCATTTGGACTATAAAAGAGTATGAACACGTGTTCTAAGCAAAGGAAGTTAAACTGAAGCACCAATAACCACCACCACCACCAGCAGTATTTAACCACCACCAGCGGTGCCAACATCGCGCGCCAAAACCGCGCACAAACCACCAACCCAGCACGATATGATCACCAATAGCGCCAACACCTCAAGCGCAGCTACCACCATCAACAACGAAACCAACCACGTCGTGAGCCACGCCACCAGTCTCACCACTACCACCAGCCTTAGTAACAACAACAGCAGGGCCGCCGAACATAGGCCTGCTGCAACAGCGCCAGCTATAGCAACAACAGCAGGGCCGCAGAACATAGGCCTGCTGAAACAGCGCCATAACAAGAACAGCAGGGCCGCCGAACATAGGCCTGCTGCAACACGACCGGCTATAACAACCACCAGCTACAACAACAACAACAAGGCCGCCGAAGATAGGCCTGCTGCAACACCACCTGCTATAACAACAACAGCAGGGCCGCCGAACATAGGCCCGCTGCAACAGCGCCAGCTATAACAACAACAGCAGGGCCGCCAAACATAGGCCTGCTGCAACACCACCAGCCTTAGTAACAACAACAGAAGGGCCGCCGAACATAGGCCTGCTCCAATAGCGCCAGCTATAGCAACAACAGCAGGCCCGACGAACATAGGCCTGCTGCAACAGCACCACCTATAACAACCACCAGCTACAACAACAACAGCAAGGCCGCCGAAAATAGGCCTGCTGCAACAGCACCAGCTACAACGACAACAGCAGGGCCGCCAACCATAGGCCTGCTGCAAAACCCGGCCACAACAGTAGGAACCACATCTAGTGGGTGAGTCCGTTCCAACCCCCCCCCCCCTCCCCCCAATAAGGAGACTTTAAATATAGTTATATATAAGCAAATATATACATAGAAATACACATATGTATACAATGAAATATACTTACATACATATTTACTTATATTAAATATAGTCATATAAGTTAACACCTGCTTAGCAGATTTATAGGAAACAATATCTTCCCATATGAATTGCCGCATATGAAACCTAAAAAAAATAAATGTAAGGCGCGATAACCTCCGAAGAGATCTAAGGCCGAGCTTCTCTTCCAATTTGCGTCGTGCTCCTCTTGATTTTCCCTACAAATTGGCCGGACGGGACCTACATGTTTTATGCCGACTCCGAACGGCATCTGCGAGGCAGATGAGTTTTCACTGAGAGCTTTTCATGGCAGAAATACACCCGAAATACAGCGCTTGCCAAACACTGCCGAGGGGCGACCCCGCTTAGAAAAATTGTCTTCTAATTGAAAAACCTTATTTCTAAAATTTTGATGTTGCTTTGCCCGGGGTGCGAACCCAGGGCATACGGGGTGATAGGCGGAGCACGCTACCATCACACCACGGTGAAACATACTAATGCATTTAATGTGAACGTTCCGTTCACACGCTAACACCTGCTAAGCAGATTCATGGAAAACAGTATCTTCCCAAATGAATGCCAAATATGAAACCTACTAATGCATTTAATGTGAACATTCCGTTCACACCAAAAACGCTGACGCTATGTCTGTGAAGGTGCGCGTGAAAATATTGAAGTAAAGTATTAAACAACAACAATGCTTTGAAATTAATGATAAGCAACAGCAAATGCGACAAATGCAACAACAATATCAACTGCGACCGCTGTTGCCTTCGCCACTGCTTTAGATAAAATAGTTTGATTCTGATATTTACGTTCAGTCTCTTGCCAGGCTCTAATCGAATTGTATTCGGTGATTGAAAATAAAGCAAACATAACAAACCTTTTTCGTTTTTATTTAAATTGAAGGGCGAAAGTAATTGAAGGGCGAAACTAATATTAGGTCCTTTTCCATTGCCAATAGCCCTTATTTCAAAAGATTAACAAGTAATCAAGTTCAACAAAATGTCACTCCAATGGAGTTGACCCAGTCTTTCTAAATTCAGGTATCCTACTCAGCAAACGACTTCCTCTTCTCGCTATCGCCCAAATTACCCTTCAGGCAGGACTCCATTTGGAAATCCAGTTTCAACCGGGGGCACTGCCGCGAATGCAAAAAGACCACATGGTAGTGGCCAATTTAATTATCATAAAATGCAGCGAATCAATGCCCTTAACAAATATGACGAGGAAGCCTACGCAGATTCCGACGCCTACGATGAGAAAGATGAGGAAATTGATAATAATGACAATGCAATAGCAGAAGTACCAAGCGACGAAATAAACTTTTTAGAGAAGCGTCCCTGCTACCGTTTGTTAGCAGGAAGTTCAAAGGTAAACCAGTAAAATTTCTGATCGACACCGGCGCTTCTGAAAACTATGTAAAGAACTGTGTATGGCAAGGTGTAAAAGCAGTAGAGTCAACATTCCTGGTGAAATCTATTCATGGTACCAATCGCGTTACGCAAAAATGCACTACCAATATTTTTGACACGATTTCTGAATTTTTTCTTTTACCAACTATTGAAACATTCGACGCTATAATAGGTTATGACCTTTTGCGAAAAATCAGTGCTAAGCTTAGCATCAATTAATTAATCCTTTCATACAAATCTGGTTCAGAAAATTTGCAACATCTCCACTGTAAAGACGTTAATAATATTGTACTGACCCCACTATTCGAAGAACTTAAAGTTAAGCATGCTGCGGCCTTTTCTAACCCAGAGGAGTCCCTTCCTTACAATAGGAATATTATAGCAACAATTAGAACCACTGACAACGAGGCAGTTTATTCTAAATCATATCCTTATCCGATGGCGGCATCAGAATTTGTAAATAGCGAAATCCACAACCTCTTACGCTACGGAATAATCAGACCTTCCAGGTCCCCTTATAATAGTCCTATATGGGTAGTCCCTAAGAAAGGATTGACCGAATCTGGTGAAATGAAAATGCGAATGGTGGTGGACTTCAAGAAGCTCAATGAAAGAACAATCTATGATAGATACCCTATACCTGACACCTTCATCATACTAGCGAGCCTAGGTAAATCTTCAATTTTCACAACGATAGACCTTAAATCGGATTTCCACCAGATAATACTGGCTGAGCGGGATAGAGGGAAAACCACATTTTCCATAAACAATGGAAAATACGAGTTCTGTAGACTGCCGTTTGGGCTGAAAAATGGCCCGAGTATTTTCCAACGTGCCATCGACGACGTGCTGAGGGAGGAGATAGGAAAAATAGGCCACGTCTACATCGATGATATAATCGTGTTTTCCAAATATTACGAGAGTCACTTCAGCGATGTCAGCCGTGTCCTTCAGAAGTTATGTTTGGCTAATATGAGGGTTTCTTTAGAAATTACCCAATTTTTTCAAACAGAGGTCGAATTCCTCGGATTTGTAGTCTCACAAAGTGGTATCAAAACGTCAAAGGACAAAGTTCAGGATATTGTTAATTATGAGGTCCCGAGAACACTTCGAGCATTGCGCTCTTTCCTCGGGCTATCAGGTTACTATCGACATTTCATAAAAGACTGTAAGTCAATAGCTAAACCCCCCACCAAGTACTTACGTGGCGAAAATGGAACAGTAAGCACCACCGCTTCAAAGAAAACTAATGTTGAAATCGACGAAGAAGCCCACAATGCCTTTAGGAAAATTAAAGATATTCTGTCATCCGAGGATGTGCTTCTCCTTCACCCCGATTTTCACAAACCCTTCGACTTAACTACAGACGCATCCTCTCATGCAGGGGAGCAGTTCTTTCTCAAGGAGGTCGGCCTATTACTATGATTTCACGTACACTGACCAAAACTGAGGAGAATTATGCTACTAACGAGCAAGAATTACTCGCCATTGTTTGGGCATTACAAAAGCTCAGATATTACCTTCACGGTGTCAAAAACCTTAACATATTTACGGATCACCAACCTTTGACCTTCTCAATTTCGGGTAAGAATCCAAACTCAAAACTAAAGCGATGGAGATCTTTTGTGGAGAAGTTCTCCCCTAATTTTCACTATAAACCCGGAAAGGAAATGGTGTCACTGACGCGTTGTCAAGACAGCATATTAATGCTCTTAGCATTGACCGATCTGATGAAACTGTACATAGTGGGGAATCCTCATCAATGCCGATTAAAACAGTCAAAAATCCTATCAATTGTTTCGGGAACCAAAAAATTCTTGAAAATGGGGACAATGAATCCATAACTACGAAATTTCTGTTCAAAACTCAAATCAGGCAGCGCATTATTTTCACTAAGCTTGAAAGAATACCCACCCTAATAGAGTCAACGCATTGCTGTGTGAACTTCCTGTGCTGGGGAAAATTCAGAACAAAATACTTTTGAGCTTTCCAGCGGTCAAGTTCGTTTACACGAATCTTCAAGTAACCGACTTATTTAACAAGGACGACCAGCTAGAGATTTTGCAGTCTGAGCATAACAGAGCTCACCGCTCACTGAAGGAAAATATTAATCAGGTTCTTGGAGACTACTACTTTCCCAATATTTCAAAAACTTTGAGGGATATCATTTTTTTTTAAGCTATTGCATAGATTTTATCGCGGGCTTGGCGACTAAATCAAAAAAACCGTAACGGATATTTGTCAAAAAAGGTTCGAAAAGGTTCGGTGTTAGCAACAGGCCAAATACATAAAATTGGATCTCTATCATAAAGTTAAAGTGAAAGTTAAAGTTAAAGTTAAAGTGAAAGTTAAAGTTAAAGTCAAAGTTTAAGTTAAAGTTAAACGCTTTTATTTAATTGTCTGATCTACGCCCTAGATTGATAAGGACTGTGATGGCTAGGACCTACCTAATTATTTTCTAGCTTTTAGAATTGTTATTACTTCATGTACGTATTGTTTTCAATAAAACAGATTAACTTTAAAATTTGTTTTTAATTATTTTATTTAATACTAAAGGCTTGGTGCCGCTATTTAGCGGCCGTTATATAGCGGTAGAGTATGTTGTCAAAATTGTTGCAGTGTAAAAGTAATTATGTGTAAACTAAAAAGGCGGTGAAGTTCGCCGTAACGTAATATACCGACAGGGCATAAAATATTACGGCCGTTATGCCGGTAGAAACTCGTTCATCGCCGTTTTTTGCCACCGCTATTGTCAAAGCGGTGAACATTTGTCAAATATTTAGATATAAAATAAGCAACATTCTTGAATTAAAATTTTTTTGAACATATTTTATTTTTTTTATGTGTAGTTAAAGAAAATAAGAGGAAAAACTAAAAAAAAAAAAGAAAAAATGTAACATAAAATCTTGTAGATCGTCTGCCGTAAATGTTCGTAGTTTCCAACAAAGCGGTGCCGCGAAGACCGCGTTCTTTAGCGGTCGTAATAAAGCGGCACCGCTTTCCGAGGAAACCAAGCCTTAAGAAATGAGTCACAGGCGTCAACATTTTTACAGTGTTTGTTAAAATCATGACATAAACAGCGAAGTAGTACGTGCATTTCATGATTCGATCTGCATGTTGCTACAAAAATTAAAGAAAATGTCTAGATGGCCTAATTGTAACATTAAACTTGATATCACCAAGTAAAAACGGACTATTTATCGACGTCTTATTAGTTTTACAATAAATAATACGCCAAGCATCTCCCTGCGGCTTTATTATATAATCGGCAATAGCATAATCATGGGATTGGAAGAACTTCCTTGTAAATCACATGAGCCTACACTTGGGTAGGTTTAGTGACAAGGCGGTTACATTACACCAATACACTGGACTATTCAGGTCCGCCTGAAGAAATGCCCTACCCACAGGTAAGCGGATAGGCATTACAAGTATGACATCGTCAGCGTACATCAACGGCTTGCAGCGCTTCAAAACGCTTAGAAGGTCATTAGTGAACAACAGGAACAAAACTGGACCAAAGGAACACCAGAAGATACGTTTATCAACGGAGACCAGCAATCATATATATTATTTCTTATTGCTGTTTTTATATACAGGTCCCTTTTTCGCTCTTATTTGAAAACCAAATATATAGATAAAGTTTTGGTTGTAAAGATGGAGATTCGGGCTATTAGCGAGCTTTGGGCAATTTGGGTCGCAGTGCTTTTGTTTAGCTATATTTTATTAAAATAATTTCTTATTTCGGCCACCGTGGTGTGATGGTAGCGTGCTCCGCCTACCACACCGTATGCCCTGGGTTCGCACCCCGGGCAAAGCAACATCAAAATTTTAGAAATAAGGTTTTTAAATTAGAAGAAAATTTTTCTAATCGGAGTCGCCCCTCGGCAGTGTTTGGCAAGCGCTCCGGGTGTATTTCTGCCATGAAAAGCTCTCAGTGAAAACTAATCTGCCTTGCAGATGCCGTTCGGAGTCGGCATAAAACATGTAGGTCCCGTCCGGCCAATTTGTAGGGAAAATCAAGAGGAGCACGACGCAAATTGGAAGAGAAGCTCGGCCTTAGATCTCTTCCGAGGTTATCGCGCCTTACATTTATTTTTTTTTTTTATTTTTTTAATTTCTTAAAAATAAACGATTGTGAGCACACAAATAAATCTATTTGTATTAATGCACATTGTGCCAGATGGCAGCGCAAGCTGTAAGTTTTTTTGTTTGTTTGTAGTTTTAAGTTGCTTCCATTCATTTATTTGAATGAAAGACTGTTGAAGTCACTGTAACAAACATCGCTTTATTGTGATGGCACAACCTACTAATGTCAGTTTCAGTTATAGCTGCGACACATAAGCAGTTTTTCATATAGATGAGCTTAACACATGCTTATGCATTGAGTAGATTGTACGTATTTTTATGGAGAATGGTAGAATGAGCGACACTGGCGCCATCTGATATTGAAAAGTAGCCATCTCCAAAATTTTGTTCCAAGCTAATTATAAGAAGATGAATTTGACATTTGCTTTGGCTAAGGGTGTTGGCACACTTTGCAAGTGAAAGTTTGTTTTCCACTGGTTGGTAAATTTTCTAACATTTTTCGCAATTAAAAACTGCAATATAACAATCGAATGCGACACAAAATATGTTAGCAAGTATTTTTGTTGTATAGGGAGAATGTTTATAACAGTGCTTCGCGAAATTTTGTATGTGAATGGGCAAGGCGTAATAAACTTCAATTGCCAAGTCTGAAGGTCCTTCATATTTACAAACGCAACATCTTGGTTGATTGTGGCGATGTTATTGGAATGCATAAGCTAATGTCATTGTACCGTGGCCTTTATGCTTATATGTATATTAATATAAATTCATGTGATATGTACACATGTAACTTACAGTTCCTCTTTTGGGAACGGTCAAAAAATTAAAGTTGCGGTGAACCAACTCGTTCACCGGTAAAAATAAAACACTCATATCAATTTAATTCACGAGTATAAAATTTATTGTGCGCTCCTCGCACTTTCAACACTAACTGATTTTAATCATCACTTCTTCTTACCACCTAACTTTTTAACCTACGCTAATTTGCTAGCGTTGCAATTTCCACCACATGCCGGTATTTCGCAATCGTTGGGTTGCGCGTGTTGATCAATATGCTTGCATTGCAATTCCCAAGCATTGGATATTGTTATTGATCGCTTGCGCGTGTGTCGTGTCAGCGAAAGTTCTTCTGTGAGCTTTAATTGGAGCAATGGATTCACGTGTACTGCAATGTGATCACAGGGTGCGTCATTGGGAAGTATAGTGGTATAAGGCAACGTAACTCCTCCCCCTTTAAAGATCTGCGTCCCGCAGATCAAAAGCCGAAAATTGCGAGGGGGTAAAATTTTGTAGAGAGTAATTACAGTTTCCTGGCGACATATTGGTGTTGACTGGTATATTCAAATCGCTAGCTAGGGAACAACGAAAGCAAAATTAAAATCTCGACTAGCGCAACATATATCCGATTTTAAATATTGCCATGAAACTACTATTAACCAAAAAACATCATTAATGACACACTGTGCAACGAAGAACCATTTTCCAGACTTTGATAAAACGACGATACTCCAACAAGAAACCAATTATAACAAAAGATTTACACTGGAAATACTGCATATAATTAACACACCGACCAGCATAAGAATGAACTACAAGACGGACATCGATAATTGCGCGAGCTCCTACAGAAATTTGATAACAAACAGACGGACAGTATAAATCTCCGCATTGAGCAGTGAAGACGCGTAAAATAATGTATGTAAATAATGTTATTTATGAATGTTTGTTTTGATGTCAATTGTTATTTTTATTTTGTTTATGTTTCTTTATATTGTTATAGTTAATCCTGAAGACGGTTACAGTAGGGTAACCGAAATATATAGAAAAAACTCATCAACTTTTGAAAATTTTATTTACAAAATTGGACCTCAAGCCGGCAAGAAAATAAATTTTTTTTGATTATTATTCTTCATTCTTAACTAATAAACAATGTTGCCATACTTTATTACTAAAATCAGCTGATTTTATTTGACTTCATTGGAAAGTTAACTCTTCACTGTGAAATTGAAATTTATTGAAGTGTAGGTTAACTCTTGCAACTGAGTTAAAGTAAAACTTGAGTTAACTCGCCAGTGTGAAAACGGCTCTAAGGGCAGAACCATGTGCGTAGGTTTCTGCGTAATTGAGGCTACTATATATTTAGATACATTCCGATTTAATGGTTTACTGCAAGTACGATAATTTTTTCAGTTTTTCAAATGTTTCCAATTAAATTTTTTGTCATTTCGATTCCCGCACTATCCGCCATTTTATTCTCAACCACATGAATAGCGGCCACCGTCGTGTGATGGTAGCGTGCTCCGCCTATCACACCGTATGCCCTGGGTTCAACTCCCGGGCAAAGCAACATCAAAATTTTAGAAATAAGGTTTTTCAATTAGAAGAAAATTTTTCTAAGCGGGGTCGCCTTCGGCAGTGTTTGGCAAGCGCTCCGAGTGTATTTCTGCCATGAAAAGCTCTCAGTGAAAACTCATCTGCTTTGCAGATGCCGTTCGGAGTCGGCATAAAATATGTAGGTCCCGTCCGGCCAATTTGTAGGGAAAAATCAAGAGGAGCACGACGCAAATTGGAAGAGAAGCTCGGCCTTAGATCTCTTCGGAGGTTATCGCGCCTTACATTTATTTTTTTTTTACATGAATAGCGTCCTTTTATAGCACGCGGTTGAGTTGTGGGGAAAAACGAACTTGGCGCGACGACGTTACAAAACGAAGTGTGAGCTGTAAGTTTTAATTGATTGATAGAACAGTTGATTTCGGTTGATATTTGATAATAGACTTTTATATTTGTTGCGCAAGATGTGCACGGGTCCGGCTCGTTATTAAATATAACTGTTTGTTTTCTTTCCTTCAAATAAGAAGAAGCTCAAGAGAGGAACAATGGAGGAAATCCTAACCGATCAAGTCTGAATAAAAGTATGGAATGAGAAACTTTATCAGATGCATTAATAAAATCAGTATAAATAACATCAACTTCACAGTTAGTCTTAAAACTGTTGGATACAAAGATTGTAAACTCAAGCAAGTTGGACACCGTAGACTTGCCTTTGAAAAAGCCATGTTGTGAAAAATCAACTAATGCAGATCCTATAAAAGCAAGTTCTTTTGTTGTAATTGATTCAAGTTGCTTAGGAATAGTGTTGAGCTTAGCTATTCCTCTATAATTTATAACGCATGTTCTACTTAAGTTTTTATGCAGTGGTATTATAAATGATTCTTTCCACTTCTTAGGAAATATCCCCTGCTTCAGAGAGACATTCAACAAACAGACTAGAGGTCGATATAAGTATCGAGCAAAAGATTTCAGCACAACTGACGGAATTTGATCCATCACCACTAGAGTAAGAAATTTTTAGATCCTCCAGACGAATTAAAACATCATCACTACATATATATGGGACTGCCTGGGCATTCAGGGGAGACAATTTGAAAGGATAGTTCAATGGCGGGTAAACAGAGATACTTGAATAATTATATACAAAGAAATCTGCAAACATATTAGCAATTTCGAAGCGATCGTTGGAAATGAGATAATTTAGCTTCATTGTAGAAGGAAACGCTTTTATATTCCTTTTCGAATTAACGAAGCTGTAAAACGACTTAGGATTGTCAAAAATTTGGCTCTTAATACACAGACGGATTTCGTTACCGAGTGGATGGCGGTACTCAGTTCTGGTTCTTCTGTACCTGTATCCACTGATGCTCGAGACAAACAATCAGCTAACAACATCTCTTTACCCGGTTTATAAACAATTTTTAATTGTGGATATTTTAACAACATCATGAACATTCTTTGGAATCTTGGTGTAACTGCATCAATTCCGCGCAGTTTTAATACCTCCAGCGGTCTGTGATCACTTTCGACAATGAATGATCGACCATACACAAATCTATGAAATCGTTTGCAGGCAAAGACCACCGCCAAAAGCTCTTTTTCAATTTGTGCCCATTTTTGTTCATTTTTGCTTAGGGTTCGAGATGGAAACGCTACAGGACGACCCTTTTGAATTAACCCCGCGCCCAACCCATCCTTAGACGCATCAGCCTGAATAACAACTGGTTTCGTTGAGTTAAAAGTCTGCAGAACAGGGTTAGATGTAACGATTTTAACTAAGCTTTATAGTTCCCTTTCATGTTTTTCGTCCCAATAAAAAGGAGTGTTTTTCTGAGTTAGTACTCTCAAATTGGCTGTCAGTTTAGACAGGGTTGGGCTAAACTTTCCCAGATATTTAAACAGTCCCAGAAAACGGTTAACACTTTGTTTAACAGTTGGCTTTCTCATGTTCAATATTGCTTCTTTGTGTTTACGTTCTGGTTTAATTTGGCCATTTGACAAAACATGACCCATGAATTTTACTTCTGTCCTACGATACTGAGTTTTCTCCGAGTTAAATTTAGTGTTGTTTGCCTGTGCTCTGTCAAGAACAATTGCTAATATTTTGTCATGTTCGGATTCATCCCTAGCAACTACTCCTATGTCAACAAAATAAACAAACACACCCGGTATGTCTCCGAAAATTTTAAACATTCTTCTTTGAAAAATTTCTGGAGCCACATTCAACCCAAATGGCAGCCTCTCAAATTTATATCTACCAAAAGGTGTCATGAATGTTGTTAATTCTGAGCTCCTTTTGTCTAACTCTAATTGCCAAAACCCATTCCAGCAAACTAATACCGTAAATATTTTTTTATTAGCCAATTCTGACGTGAAATTCTCAATAGTTGGAATAATGTAGTGTTCACGCTTAAGGCATTTGTTAAGTGGCTTCGGATCTAGACAAATCCGTAAGTCACCATTGGATTTTTCAACGACTTGCATGTTATTAACCCAATCAGTGGGATAACAGACTGGTGATATGATTCCTTTCTTCACCATATCGTCAAGTTTTGGTTTAAGTTTTTTAACTATGGAATCCGGGAAGCGCTTTCTGTAATGCAACACCGGCATTGCATTCTCATCCAAGTATAAAGTAATTTTTTCAGATATTTTGCCTAGGCCAGTAAAGATATCCTCATTTGCATATACAAATTTGTCTTGCTCATTTGAAAACCTAACTGAGTCAACATCCACTCTTTTAATCAACTGTAATTTAATGCATGTTTCTAACCCAAGTATCGGTTCAAATGCATCATCAACAACTAAAAACTCTACTTTTTCACTGAGATTTTTCGACTCAAAAATTTCAACTTCAACAGTACCATAAATGTTGATAAGTTTATTACTATAATCAAATACATGAACGTCTTTTTGTTTTATGTTAATTTTTAAATTCATTTCTTGTACTATTTTTAATGGAATACAGTTCACGTCCGCTCCTGTATCAATGATTTTGTCCATCCTATAATTTGCTCTCCATTCGAGTTTATTCTATAAAGATTATTTTTAACGCTAAGACTTGATTCCAACTTACAATTTCCTTTCGTTAACTTACCTGAAAACTCATCCCAACGAACAGTATTGACTTGCTTCTGGTTTAAATTCCCGTTTAACTGCTCCCGAAATGTTGGCATTTTTGCGACACATCTGCTTAAAATGGCCTTTCTTGCCGCATACACAATTTAACCCCCTTGCCGGAAATTTCCCTTTGTGATCCCCATTCCAATCATTGCCACAATTGAAACAAAAACGCCCGCCTGCTACGTTGATGGTCTATACCTCCTCTTTTTCTTTGTCCAATATTGATGTTACAGCTGCGGCTGATTGCTTTGTTGCCAAAATTTCCTTATTCACGCTTACTGCCTCAAATGTCTTGCACATTTCTACCACTTTTTCTAGGTTCTCATCACGCCCGTCAAGCAATTTCAATTGAAGCTTCTTGTCAAAAACTCCTGTTATGATACGATCACGTAACATTCGATTTTCGTATTACACTCCACATGTGCAATTGTATTCACACCTTTCTAGTTGGACTCGAAGTTCCGTCAAAAACTCATTAAACGGCTGACGCTCTTTTTGGCGCATGTTGTTAAATTTATAAGATTCCATTGTTACATTTTTCTGCGGCAGGCAATGCATGTCAAATGCTTTTAACACCTCATCCAGCGATCGTTATTTTATTTCTGTAACTGTCCGTTCAGCTTCGGTAGCTGTAGCTGGTATTGTACTACGTGTTGTAATTGTGCCCAATAACGACTTTTGAGATCCATCATTTGGAAATAAGGTATTGTAGATGTTAGCGCCTTTTGTACTCACAAGCCACAGAAAAATTGCAATTTTTGTTGATTCCGACTGCGAATTATTGTCTTTCGCAATCATGTACACTAAAAAGTCGCGTTTCCAGCTCCACTCCTCTGATAAGTTTGAGCAGTCCAATTCCCTTAAGTCCCTCCTTGTATCCGCCATTTTGTATGTGGTTAAAGAAAATGTCATTAAATATCCGACTACTGAAGTGAAAACGAGGAATTTTGTATTATTCAACTTCTTTTTGTGAGGTTTTATTCCGATTAATGGTTTTTTGTTGTTCGATGTTTTTATTAAATTGAGATTTTTGCGGATTAAATTGCCAATTGTCAATGCCAAGCAGCACGTTATAACAGCGACACACTTAGAACGTTGTGAATTTTCGCTTATTTGTTCGCTTTATTCAGACACCATGTTTTATGTTAGTTCCTTACGAAACTGTGCACGCGCTTGCCGCAATTAAAGGTCTTTTTGAATAATTCATTGTAAATAAAACCACACAAGTTTATCGTTATAAGATATATTTATTAAGTGTTTTATTCACGTCTTGCAGGTGTGTATTCTTCAAGTAAGTATCATAGTGTACCTATACAAGTGTGTCAACTAAGCGATAAACGTCAAAACTACAAACAGCCTCGCTCACCTGATGCAAATCTCAGGTTTAGGGTTGCATTTTTGGTACGTAAGAGTACTTCAAGCTGAGTTGCATTTGATTGTTTAATAAAACTTTATAGTATGTACAGATGAAATAGTTGCATAAATTTCCGCGGAAAGAAGAATACTTAAAGATTTGTAGCCTGCAACAATGCGGAAACATACGGAAAGCAAAATTTATTTAAATTAGAGTCAAAACATAAGCGCCACACGTGTAACATGGAAAAATTTCACTTCTAAGGCTGTTTACATAAATGCATAAGGGCAAAATTATATAAACGCTTTGGTCGCTCCAAAGCAACGATAACGTACGGCGTTTCATTGTTTTTCGTATGGCGTTGTCAAAGCGTAGGCACGCAACCAAAGCATTTATGTAAATTTTTCGATACTTCGCCCGACAGATGAATTAATGAATGCAACACAACCAAAGCGTCTGAGTAAATCCGCCTTAATTTTTGTAGCTGTGAAAAACTCCTGCAAATAAAATGGTGATGTAAGTGCAAACAAATCAAACTCCTATATGACACTACTTTATATTCTATGTATTTTTCTTGTATTTTCTCTTATATTTTTTGTCGAGGGAGCCAATAAGGTTTCAGTACTGGTGTAAGTGTGTGAACTATATTTAAACAAACTAACGGAATACAAGAAAAATACAACGTAGTTCATTAAAAACAAACAAGCCAGTTTGTATTTCGATAGGGTTTTTTGACTTTAGGCCGTTTTCTCTTTATTTTTTCTGACAAATGAAAATTTTGTTTTTAGTTTCAAAATTTTGTACATAAAAACACAACTAAATTCAAAGTGTAAATTGTGTGTGCAAATGAGTTTTCAATAGCCGTGTTTTTTTTTACACGTAAACGTCTATACGCTTAAACTATATATGGACTGCTAAGCGTCAAACTTTAAATACACCTCTGAAATTGCTGCGCATAATATGTGTACTACTAAATTTCAATACGCATTATACTCAGATGTAACTGAAATATGTGTTTTTGATTCACCCTCTACGCTATTTCTATGTATTCTATGTGTGTCCACAATTCATCGCAACTGATTTAGCTATATGTTAGACCCTATGGCCATCAGAGGGTTGTGTCTCCGCTTTTCGGTACACCCTGTGGCTGTAGCTAGTTATTTAAACATTGCCGCTAGATAGGTCTCCTAATGCGAATTGACCTCCAGATTCTTGTGTTACACAAATATAGTGAACTTGGGAACAGAAATTCAAATTAAAAAGTTTGTCACAATAATTTGAAAAACTCTACGTTTTCTCTGCTTTTTACACTTAAAGGAGTAACCCTCCGTAATAAATTATACTTTTAATGAAAATCAATAACTCTGAACTGAACACTTTTCGCCATGATATAAAATTAAAATGCTGTGGAACAGGAGCAACACTTTTGTGACTACATAAACCCAGTTTCAATCTTTTACGTCTCTGCACAGAACCCTAATTGTCCGTTTTCAACCGAAACAACAATGGCAACTCAGATTTTCCCGTTATGCTCACTTAAGCGAGTGCCTGTCAGAAAGAAGTCCCCAGCAAAAATGTGCCCGTAAATCTATTAGGAAAATGACTAAAAGCTGTGTCGATGAAACACGTAAATCGTTAAGTAGCATTTGTACAGGGCAGCGGTAACTTTCGTGACCAGTCCATTCCGTCGTACCTATTTATGTGATTGTCCATACTGCTCACACATATACGGTTTTAGGTTATCGAAATGTAAACAAACTATAGTGCTGTGCTGTTCTTACATTCACGTTATGGCAGTCATATTTTAAGTTATATACTTGTAACTTGACGAGTATTTTTACAGTATTTTTACGTTAATATGACCGCCTTTTGACTAGTATTATCACCGTTTTTTACTTGGATTATAAGGGCAAATTAATGGTGACCTATAACCGTAAAGCCATAACCAGATAAAACAGCTGATCGAACCTACCTTAAGGAAATCAATGTAATCGAGTTAGCGTTATGGTATTGCACCATTAATCGATTACATTCATTTCCATAAGGTAGGTTCGATCAGCTGTGAAGGAATAGTTTTTCAGTCTTGTTGGTGAGCCATAAATACAAATTTTATTGTATGCGATTGTATGCATACAAAGTTAAGGGAAACTTAAATAAATAAATTAATGATATAGAAAACAAAAGAGAAGAACTAACAGAACTATTGGTTGCAGTAAACCATCAAATCGCGAGTAGGCAATTGAAAAATTGAGTAAGTTGACTTGTAATTCGCCAATTTTAATGCTATATCTTTTTTTTTAAGTTCAGAAAGCTGCAATTGAGGTTCGAAAGTTACAATTTAAGTTCAAAAATTTCAATTCAAGTTCAGAAAATTTAAATTCAAGCTCAGAATTTCTATTTGTAGTTCATAAAATTAAAATTGAAGTTCAGAATTTCTGTTTGTAGTTCAGAAAATTATATTGGAACTTAAAGTGTAATTTTCTGAACTTCAGTTGTAATTTGCTGAACTGCAGTTGAAATTCCTGAGCCTCAATTATAATTTACTGAACTTCTATTGAAAATTGTGAACTTCAATTGTAATTTTTTGAACTTCAATTGAAATTTCCGAGCTTTCAGAACTTCAATTGCAACTTTCAATTTTTTTTACATAAAATGAAAAATTTAACATTTTTTCTGACAGTTAAAGTGGTGAATTGCCTACCAGAGGTTTGAAACCACTTGCATTCGTGTTGGCGCTTCTCTATATCATTAATATAACAATATATTTTTAATAATTTAATTAATAGACAAATATAAATTTTTTTCCTTTACATTTTAGAACTGTGTTCAAAAATATGTAATTTTACATATAGAAACCTAAACAAAAAAGTATTGCAACTCATAATCAGAGAAGCTTTGTGTTGAATGTTGATTTATGCAACAAAAATAACAAAATTCTTAACTAAACGATAACGTTAACTACCAAAAAAAAATTTATTTCACGAATCTTTCATGGATCGATTTACACTTAAATACCGATTTAAATTTTTTTCAGTTTTGACATTTTTTATATGCGATATATACATTCAGTGGAATAATTTTACATTGAGAGTACTTTATGCAATTACCTTTTTTTCGTGATTTTGCAATAATAAACGTAGGTACTCATAGAAATATTTTGTTTTAAATTATGTGATTACAATATTTATATGGACCGTTTAGTTGATGGTTTTGGTACTGTCAGTTAAATTCATCAGCAAATATTTATATTCAAAATATTTTTTGTTATACATCTAGTTTATAAGGTTTTCTTAAAAATGTTTGACAAAAATCTTTGCAAACTTTATGCGATTGTTGAATATTTTTTTTAAATAGAGCATAAAAAGCTTAGAATAGGAACGTAGGAAAAAGCTTAGAATTATTAGATACTCAAGATTATTTCAGTGTGTGTTGTTCGTTTGTTGTACAAATTCGTTGCATATTAATTTTCAGATCAAGAATACTCAAAGGTGTTGTGGAATCGTCTTGTTGATCAATCGCGCGCCGCAATATCCATTGGTGGCAATTGACTGTGTTGGAAAAAGATATGCTGAACTGTAGAGGAAGAAATATTTTTTAAAATTTAATAAAATCAAAAATGATAGTTGTGCTAAAAAGGGGCAAAGTATTGTATGTTAAAGTATAGCAAAGTCTCAGCGGCCTTGTCCTGGTGAAAATTGAGCTTGAATAGGTCTCATTCTTCATTCTCAGAAACATGTACGAAGGTACCTTGTAAGATATTAAAAATCCTCAACGCTTTTTTTGAAATAACTTCAAAAAAACTCGCATTCAAAGCGGTGTCCTATCTCTACTTCTGTTTAACTTCTACATATCAATAGCTATCTTCACCACCAGAAGGAGTCACTATTGTTTCCTACACCATATGGTCGCCAAGCCTAAAGATTACCCACTGGAAGAAGCTACAGGCCTGCCAAAATACTGCCCTCAGAACCGTCACGGGCTGTCTCCTATACCCAGGAACCTGGGCATCCCAACAGACATCTGATTGATGGCGGTGCCACATTCCTAGATGTTCTGGTCTCCGCGACGGCAACCCCTCGACGGGTTTCATTGCGCCATGTTGCCAGGTCGCAAACCCCAATCTACCGTGTACCCCAATGATTGCCCAAGGACGCCCAGTCCCAAGGCCACAACAGCAGTTGCGTCCTGGCCTTCCTCAACCCAGGCGTAGTCACCCGTCACTTACCCCCAGAGTGGTGGCGTCTCCCCTTATGCACTTCAGAATTCTGCAGTTAAACTGTAATGGACTAACTGGGAAGATTAGGTAGTCCATTTCATGAAGCGGCACAACATCCGCATTGCTGCGATTCAAGAGACTAAACTCACAGCAAGATCTGCATTGCAGACCTGCTCTGGATATAATGTCCACAGGAAAGACCGCGAGAGCGGAAATGGAGGCGCCCTCGCGTTTATCATACACCACTCTGTGCAATATCATATATTTGAACTTGGCATCGACCGCAGGGACAATGTCTTAGAACGTCAAGGCCTATCTGTCGTGTCAGGCGATGCAAACCTAGAAATCATCAACATCTACATCCCTCCTCCCACCTGTTGCCCCAGTGGATACCGTCCTAATATCAGCGCCTTGCACACTGGCAACAATCGCATTATCTTAGGCGATTTCAATGCCCATCACGATCTATGGCATTCAAACTTGCGGGCGGACAGTAGGGGTGAGATGTTGGCGGATCAAATAGAAGAAACGACGTTCTGCACAATAAACGGAAACGCCCCACACATATGGTAGGAAGCTGTCACAATTCGCCGGATATTTCAATCGTGAGCGCAGAACTCCGTAAACTGCGTCAACTGGTAGCCGATGGTAACATTGGCATCCGACCACCTGCCTATACTTATTTCGCTCGAGCGTACTGCCGACTTCATCGTCACAGAAAAACGCACTTTCATAAACTTTAAAAAAGGAAATTGGGACGAATACAAATCCTTGACAGACAACCGCTTTGCTGCCCTCCCTATCCCGACGGATGCCCGCCAAGGGGAGCGTGCTTTCCGCAAGGTCATTGAATCCGCCTCGGCTCGTTTCATTCCCGCCGGGAGAATTCCCGAAATCTGGCCCCACTTCCCGGCGGAGGCCGCAAACTTAGCGAGAGAACGTGACCTTATAAGACAGCTTGATCCAGGCTACCCCCAAATAAGGGATATAAACCAACGCATCAGATTGCTTGTGGATGAACACAAGCGGGCGAAATGGGAGGAGCACCTAAGAGGTTGTAACCTCTCTACCGGTGTGGGTAAACTTTGGTCCACCGTAAAGTCCCTATCGAATCCGTGTAAGCACAATGACAAAGTTTCCATCGCCTTCGGCGATAAAGTACTGTCGGATTCGAAAAAATGCGCGAGCGCTTTCTGCCGTCAATATGTAATGCATTCTACGGTCGACAAAGATAGACGGAGGGCCAACAGACACGCACATAAACATAAATTCAGAGCGTCACCAACTACTATCACCGCCAGAGAGGTTGAAGATGCGATTGGTCATGCTAAACCATCCAAAGCAGTGGGCCCAGACGGCATAGCCATGCCGATGCTTAAAAGCCTAGGGAAAGAGGGTTTCAAATACTAACATAGGAGAGTCGTATCGTCCGATATCTCTCCTATTGCCAGTAGCAAAGACGCGTCAAGCCATTTTGCTCCCCTACTTCCAAGCAAATTTGCAGCTAGCCTATCACTCTTGCTCAACTTCGTTCTGGATATTGTAACAGGTTAAACTCTTACCTATCCAGAATCAACCCCCACATATATAATGTATGCCCCGCTTGCAATGTGTCCCCACATGACAACATCCATCTCTTTAATTGTAATGTGGAACCAACGCCTCTAATTACAGTCATTTAAAGTAGGCTCTATAGGTAGTTGTAGCTTTGTTGATTGCAAAGAAAATTAACTTTGAATACAAATCTGCTCAAGTAAGATAGAATTCAACCTACAAATGCCATGCAAATAGGCAGAGACACTAATGGTCCTTCTCAATCACTCGGGTCCTATATTTATATTCCGTCAAACAATGTCAAAATATCAACTGTAAAAAACTGTAATCCGATGGAGCCAGTCAATCTCTTTGTGGGGAGGGAAATTAATAACTCTGAAGAGTTTCTCCCAATGAAACATTTTTTTTCGTGGCACATATGAAGGAAAACTGGGAAGGTGTCTCAGGTGAATAGAAAAAGCCTGGATCCCTGTAGGACGATGCCATGGAATTAGACATATTTATCGAAATTCTCGGAATTAGGAAGCTCCAACAAAATCGTTGATAGACCTATTTACTTTGATGTATCTAAATTTAAACGACTTAAATACAAGTATATGTTTTTGTTATATTATCGGCAAAAAATATCCACAATTTACTCTATTTGGTCAATGCACAAAGTATTCATTTACAATATCCATTTTCTACAACAGCAAAATAAGTAGGACATATAGAACCATTTTGACATATAGCAAGAAAGCAATAGATTGTGTTTGCGAAGTTTAAAGAGAAACTGAAAAGAAAGAAACATTTACTGGCATATTTCGATGATTTAAGGCAACTGCAGTTTCACCGTATGATTCGCGGTTCGAATATCAGTGAAGCCTTTGTTAAAATCGCAGTGCGCCAGTAAATTTGTCTTTCTTTTCAAAAATAATGATTGAATATTCAATTATTATAAGCCGGTGTTAAGCTCATGAATTCTTAAATATTAAACTACTTGAATAATTAGAAGGGGCTATTATTTCTATAGATAAATTGTTATGGAATCGCATCGTTGATGGAAGCAGTAAGGAAGGCCGTCGGCATGATGTGGTGGTGCACAGTGGCTAGTAGTGTCGCCATAAACAGAAAAAAGTTCCTATCATGCCTATCAAAACTAACAGCTGTCAAAAAGCGCAGAGGCAACTCAAAACGCTGGAAATTCTAAACAAAACGACATCCGGTCGAACCGGATGCCACGGACAGACCGTTAAGCAAAATTCAAAAATAAAACTACATTATAACGCAAAAAAATCGAACCGGAAACGACCGGTTACTAACTGTTGAAAATTAAAATACAAAAAAAAAGCTGAAAATGAAAAAAAACAAGAAACAGAAAGGGGCCGAATATACAGAAGGGCGCCGCGGGTGTTGTTGCGACGCCCGGTGCTCTTCCCACCCTCAAATCCATGGCCACCGACGCGCCTATATTTCGGTGGCCCCTTACCTGCTAACCCTACGTGCCTTCTAAATGAATGCGATAGCCAGCATTCCCATTTTAAGTTACAAAATTTATTCAAAATTCATTATTAATATACTGTTGTTAAACCTTTTTTTTTGAAAAATCATTGGATTATTAGCTAAATTTCTAATATAAACTATACTCTCTAACAGCAAATGTATTCAAATTAATTTTGTTAACAAAAAATATATATAAAGTTCTGGCTAGTTTTGGTGATTATCGTAGGGGGTTGGTGGTTGTGTTGGGTGTTGGTGTTGTTGGTTGCGAGTGTATATAAGTTACATACATACATACTTGTTCTATACACATACTATTATAGTGTTATAAAGTTTAGCCCCTTATTAATTTTGCCCTTAAAGTACATTGTTACAATAGTCACTTTTTATTTGCTTTGTTTTTTTTTTTGCACTTACAAAATTATTATGTTGTTGTAGTAGAACTTATTTTTGTGTGTAACAAAATATCAAATTGGTATAATGCGCATAGTATAATGATAATAATATGTAATATGTACTAAGAAAATTTGTTACAGAAGCAATAAATATGAAATTGTGATAGCAATATGTATTATGTGCACGTATATTATTTTCTTCTTGTTGTTCGAAAGATATTGCAAGCAATAGTGATTCAATAGTGATTGTATTTGTATCATAATAGGAAAAAAGTTGAAATCTTTTAGCCAATTCGTGCATAATCGACCAATGGCTGCTGTCGCAAATTTTTTTACAAATTATGTTTGAGCTCCAAAAATGGAACGCTAAAACTTTTCAAATGATAAAGACAGCTTTTTATGAATAAAAACTTATAGAGCTAACTTCAATCATTTTAAAGCAAAAAAATATTATTAAAATGATAAAAAAAAAATGTATGCCCCTTGTTGTAAAGCTAACAATTTCAAGTATTCAATAATAAAATTTGACGAAAAAAATTTACCCTTTTTAAATAGTTTAACCGGGCTGTATAAAACTCTCTAAGTATTACTTAGAAGTTTCTTTAACTAGTTATATCTAAATTTATACATGGCTGGTGCTTACATAGCCGCCAGAGTACATACCGTGGGCCTCTGCCGGCGTGGTTACTGGTGACGTTGTTGTTGCTGGTTAAGTTGTCGCGGTTGGTGGTCGTGGCGCGTGGTATTGGGCGCGCTGCGTTGGTACTGTTGGTGGTTATTGCGCTATGTCTAGCCGTACTGGTGGTGGCTGTTGTTTTTGATGCTGTTGATTTGGGCGTATTCCCTTCCCACCCCCTCCCGTTTGAAGGAACATAGGAGGATCTTTGAAAGACCGCTTCCTTTGCTGTTGCTGCGTCTTCTCGGTTTATTTATTAACGTAAATACAAGTTAATATATATATTTGCGCACATAAATGGGCATATATTTGTTTCTTTGGATGCAAAGTAAAATCTTCTTTGTTCTGGTCTGTGATGATTTATTAAAACAGTGTGGACAAGCTTAGTCGACTTAATTTCATTACTTATTGCGAAAAGTCTTGTTTTCGAAGTTAAAGGTATTTAGTATGTAAAACGTTTTTGTGTGGTTGAACAGCAAATCATATCCTCTGCTATGAAATTGTTCGACTCCCAGGATTTGTAGTTGTGTCACATTTATGTATATTTTATGTACATAACCATGTGGCCTTTTATATTGCAAAGTTGTTTTGCAAGTTTTTGATTATTTTTTTTGTAAATTTTTTTAGTGTAAATTTTTTTTTGGGTGTTTCGTTTTTGTTTTGCTAGTTTTTATTGTTACGATAAAGTTTTATAGATGAAAAATTGCAGTTTTTCGAACGACCGGAAACTCATGGTTACATCTTTCCTTAGTTTCTAAAAATTTTCACGTCTTCTTGTTTTTTTTTGGCCGGAAACTCATGGCAATTTTTTCGCTAGTGATCGCCGGTCTTTCTTTCTTGTTTTTCGATACTTTTGTATCGCAACTTTCGCCCCATCACCAGTCACTAGGTGTGTTCGCACGAAAACGCTTCCAAGTGGACCGTAACCGTAGACCATAACAGCAGACCGTAACAAACCTGTTTCGCTTCGAAGACCTGACGATGAAGCGAACAGGAAACCGGATCCTCTGTGGGAAGCCACTGCCAGGGGCCTCCGATTCCAATAAACGTGGGGCACGACTCACCCCTGAGATAAGAGTCTCAAATTCCTACTACGAAGCTAGCCGGGCAACATAGGTCTATAAAAAAAAAATTAAGTCAAGTTGGGAATTAATTCTGTTTCATTGTTTAAAAGGGCTTTGCGGCAATTAGACATTTGTTATGGAGAACTCGTCAAAACTCCGAAAGATGATTCCTAGTGGCTATCGCCCCCACAGAAAGGCAAAACAAAAAAAAGGTGTAGACATTTTGATATGGAGAACTCGTCCAAACTCCGAAAGATGATTTCTAGTGGTTATCGCCCCCACAGAAAGGCAAAACAAAAAAAAAGGTTTAGACATTTTGATATGGAGAACTCGTCCAAACTCCGAAAGGCTAGTGGTTACCGCCCCCACAGAAGGCCAAAAAAAAATATTTGGGTAGTCAATGGGAACGCTGACATCCCATTCCCCGAAAGCACTCGGGCTATAGAAAAAAAAGAAGAAAAAAACACAAACTCATTCATTATTGTCCCTAGTGCTCCCAACCGCAACGCATAAGGAGGTCTTAAGGACCTGCCTCTGGGCCTGGTTGGGGCCACTAGGGTCAATTTCCTACACACACAGGTTGGTCCCAACACACCCAGCCGCAACGCAGAGGCGGTCTCTGGGGACGCGCTAGTGGGACTGGCTGGGGGTGTTGAGGCCTCCCGTTCGTTCACCCGGGACACCCCTCCTGCCTCCGCCGCTATGGGTGGAGCGGCTTCAAGGGCCGCTCCCCAGACTGGTGGGACAGGGAAGGGGTCACTTTGAATCCCAGCTCAACCCGTCACAATCCAGGTGGTATTCTACGGTACCACCTGAGACGTGGGCTGAGCTGGGGTCCTACCATTCGCTCACATACTCACACCAGACAACACAAATTCGGCTGAGAACAAAAAAAACTATAAAAATTAGACAAAAAAACGCAATTAGCGGACAAAATTATTCCAAGCCGACTAACGGACAACACTCCGGCAACATAGAAACCCCAAATCTACAAAAAAAATTACGTGCGTGCAGCACTGCCTCATCGGGTGAATACCAAAATCCGGAGGACTGACGTTAAGTCACGTGGCTCCCTCGGCCACTGCCCCCGATGACCAGCCCGGACAACCTGATCCGTCCAACCATCCCACCGCAACGTAGGTGGCAGCTCCTGTGGCTGCTCACTGGGACTGGTGGGATGGTCAACTTCACAGGTTGACCCGACTGACCCTCGCGACCAGCGCCTCAGGTGCCACGTTGGGTGCCATCTGTTATGGCGCCCTCAGAAACTGTCAACGATGATCACTTCGGACAACTTGATCCGTCCAACCATCCCACCGCAACGCAGGTGGCTGCTCCTGCGGTTGCTCACCTCGGACTGGTGGGATGGTCAACTTCACAAGTTGACCCGGAATGATCAGCGCGACAGCGCCTCAGGCACCAAATCCCGTTGGGCGCCATCTGTTATTGAATCGCATTGTTGATGGAAGCAGTAAGGAAGGCGGTCGGCATGATGTGGTGGTGCACAGTGGCTAGTCATTGTCGGCTGGGGCGGGTCCTTGCCAACCTCACTGTTCCTGCGCCATAAACAGTTAAAAGTTCCTATCATGCATATTAAAACTAACAGCTGTCAAAAAGCGCAGAGGCAACTCAAAACACTGGAAATTCTAAACAAAACGACAACCGGTCGAACCGGATGCCACAGACAGACCGTTAAGCAAAATTTAAAAATTCAAAAAAAAACTACATTATAACGCAAAAAAATCGAACCGGAAACGACCGGTTACTAACTGTTGAAAATTAAAATACAAACAAAAAGCTGAAAATGTAAAAAAAGAAGAAACATAAATGGGCCGAATATACAGAGGGGCGCCGCGGGTGTTTTTGCGACGCTCGGTGCTCTTCCCAGCCTCAAATCCATGGCCACCGACGCACCTATATTTCGGTGGCCCCTTACCTGCTAACCCTACGTGCCTTCTAAATGATTGCGATAGCCAGCATTCCCATTTTAAATTACAAAATTTATTCAAAATTCATTATTAATATACTGTTGTTAAACCTTTTTTTTTGAAAAATCATTGGATTATTAGCTAAATTTCTAATATAAACTATACTCTCTAACAGCAAAGGTATTCAAATTAATTTGCTTATATTTTGTTAACAAAAAATATATATAAAGTTCTGGCTAGTTTTGGTGATTATCGTAGGGGGTTGGTGGTTGTGTTGGGTGTTGGTGTTGTTGGTTGCGAGTGTATATAAGTTACATACATACATACTTGTTCTATACACATACTATTATAGTGTTATAAAGTTTAGCCTCTTATTAATTTTGCCCTTAAAGTACATTGTTACAATAGTCACTTATTATTTGCTTTGTTTTTTTTTTTTGCACTTACAAAATTATTATGTTGTTGTAGTAGAACTTATTTTTGTGTGTAACAAAATATCAAATTGGTATAATGCGCATAGTATAATGATAATAATATGTAATATGTACTAAGAAAATTTGTTACAAAAGCAATAAATATGAAATTGTGATAGCAATATGTATTATATGCACGTATATTATTTTCTTCTTGTTGTTCGAAAGATATTGCAAGCAATAGTGATTCATATGCATCATAATAAGAAAAAAGTTGAAATCTTTTAGCCAATTCGTGCATAATCGACCAATGGCTGCTGTCGCAAATTTTTTTAAAAAATTATGTTTGAGCTCCAAAAATGGAACGCTAAAACTTTTCAAATGACAAAGACAGCTTTTTATGAATAAAAACTTTTAGAGCTAACTTCAATCATTTTAAAGCAAGAAAATATTATTAAAATGATAAAAAAAAAATGTATGCCCCTTGTTGTAAAGCTAACAATTTCAAGTATTCAATAATAAAATTTGACGAAAAAAATCGACCCTTTTTAAATAGTTTAACCGGGCTGTATAAAACTCTCTAAGTATTACTTAGAAGTGTCTTTAACTAGTTATATCTAAGTTTATACATGGCTGGTACTTACATAGCCGCCAGAGTACATACCGTGGGCCTCTGCCGGCGTGGTTACTGGTGACGTTGTTGTTGCTGGTTAAGTTGTCGCGGTTGGTGATCGTGGCGCGTGGTCTTTGGCGTGCTGCGTTGGTACTGTTGGTGGTTATTGCGCTATGTCTAGCCGTACTGGTGGTGGCTGTTGTTGTTGATGCTGTTGATTTGGGCGTATTCCCTTCCCACCCTCTCCCGTTTGAAGGAACATAGGAGGATCTTTGAAAGACCCCTTCCTTTGCCGTTTTCTGCGTCTTCTCGGTTTATTTATTAACGTAAATACAAGTTAATATACATATTTGCGCACATAAATGTGCATATATATGTTTCTTTGGATGCAAAGTAAAATCTTCTTTGTTCTGGTCTGTGATGACTTATTAAAACAGTGTGGACAAGCTCAGTCGACTTAATTTCATTACTTATTGCGAAAAGTCTTGTTTTCGAAGTTAAATGTATTTAGTATGTAAAACGTTTTTGTGTGGTTGAATAGCAGTTCATATCCTCTGCTATGAAATTGTTCGACTCCCAGCGTTTGTAGTTGTGTCACATTTATGTATATTTTATGTACATAACCATGTGGCCTTATATATTGCAAAGTTGTTTTGCAAGTTTTTGATTATTTTTTTTGTAAATTTTTTTAGTGTAAAATTTTTTTGGGGTGTTTCGTTTTTGTTTTTTCTAGTTTTTATTGTTACGATAAACTTTTATAGATGAAACATTGCAGTTTTTCGAACAACCGGAAACTCATGGTTATATATTTCCTTAGTTTCTAAATTTTTTCACGTCTTCTTGTTTTTTTTTTGGCCGGAAATTCATGGCATTTTTCCCCCTAGTGATCGCCGGTCTTCCTTTCTTGTTTTTCAATACTTTTGTATCACAACTTTCGCCCCATCACCAGTCACTAGGTGTGTTCGCACGAAAACTCTCCCAAGTGGACCGTAACCGTAGACCATAACAGCAGAGCGTAACAAAATTTTACGCCTTTTTTTGCACCCAACTCCTAAATTGTTTTAAAAGTATACAAAAAAAGAACCCTAGGGAAAAAGTATTTAGTACTGAATCAAAAAAAAGTGTGCATTCATTTCAAGCTTACATTCATTTAAGATTGGAAATGGTTCCTACATTCCCACTATATATTGAATTATATTTTACCATTCAATAACACACACACTTTAGATTTGAGTTAAGGTATTTTGAGCCATTCAGGAATGGAAATATATGCAACCAATAAATCACAATTTTTTAAAAGAATGCTGAGAGAATGCACACTCAATTGATTCAATCTTTTTACAGCTCTGTTCCGTAGTTGGACACAATCTTTTCATAATATTACTTAACAATTTAAGATTAGACATTTTTTTCAAGTTGTATTTTGACTTACCAGCAACAATAGAATCATGTTTAATTGTACGCTGCACAATCATTGTACCATCATGTAACGAAGCTCAGTTTCTTCCAAAAATTGCTCGGCACTGCCACGTAAAATCAATTTACATGTTCTAGCATTAACGCATCCTTTAAATAATTATAAACTATAAAAATAGAATTAATGTCAAACCCACTATCAAACCTTGGAAATTGTTGAAATGTTCACCACCAATTTGACGGTCTTCAAAGTAATCACATTGACCCAAAACTCTTAAATTAATATCATTAGCTGTAGTCATAACAGCACTACCACAAGCTTTCATTGTACGTTTCAAATCTTCTTCTGGTACCCTAACAGAACATTTCACGATCTGCTAAATACTGTGTACGAACTTTACCAATTGGTAGTTTTGATAACACAACATTGGCGTCGTACTTGGCTAGTTTATTGTACAGAATACGCCATTCAGCATCAACAATTTTCCGATACTCTTGAACATTATCAATACGTACTTCAGCATTGTTACGCTCAGCCTTGAATTCCCAATCTATATTTAATGCGATTTAAATTTTTTGCATGACGTTGGATCCACCAAAGAAAAGTACAGCGTCCACAACCATTTTAGAAAAGGAATATTTTTGTTGATGAATAAGTTTGGAGGGCATTGCTGTGGCAGCGCATTTTTCCAATAAAGCACGTTGTTGTTCCATTGATTGGCGCTTCGACATGTTCAGCCATGTCATATTTTGGTCATGCATAATCGTAATGCTTTGCGTATAGTTTTAATGATGATACGTGCATGCACGCTTTCCTCAACATATGGCTTAACTTGTTTAAGATTTTTAAAGTACTACTGAAGTGGTGCCATCGCCGACCTGATAAGAGAAACATTTTTATTCTACACATTCTAATATAACAAAAAACTTTCCTCAGCATTTTGAGATTGCGATGTCGACTAGAGTTTTACGGCTGGATGCACAATATCCAATAGTTTCATAATGGTTGCCCCATCATTTTAAATTGTGGCCCTACCACTGGAATCAACAATATATTTGTCCATACTGTGTAAATCCAATGTAGTGCGTACAGCGTCCACCATTGAATGCGAGGTATTGATGTTGCATATGAGTTGATGTTCTACCTTAAGAGCTATCGGTACCCAAATATTTTTTACACAAAAACTCATGTACCCAATACCAGTTCAGGACGTTCATATTTATCGACACGCTGTCCGGTGTGGCCCAAATGTTGGAAATATTCAGTTGGCACTGTTGAGAGAAAATATGTATCAATGGTCACAAGTAAAAGTGAAAGATTTTTTTTACCATCTGTTGTTACTTTACACATTACATTAACATTGGAAAGGACGACCAGCATCTACAAATTTCACTTTAGCCTTGCAAACGATTACATCTAATTGGACCCATTTTCACCTAAATTTACAATGGGTGGCTCATATTCACCCTCAACCGTGCGTTCCATTGGTGAGATGGTAAGTGTAAAGGACAAATCTGTTGTTTTTAATAAATCAGCTGTTGCAGGTATGCAATAAAAAGGCCTGGAAACGAGAAAGATCAATGTAAATGTCAAACAAAAAATTAATTTCGAATATTAATACCTAACGTAACGTGGCGAGGAGTTACCCTGATCTTGTACAACATATTTTGTGGTCACCAATGGTGGTAATAAACCCTGTTCATTAGTAATAAAAGCACCACCAGCGCTATTTTGATTTTCAACGATAACGCTTATAGGATTAGGCATCTGATCGGGATCTAAACGGCGTTGGGCTACTGTTGCGGCTGTTGATATATACCAGTACCAGGTGCAGGTGCAGGTGGTTGCTAAACAAAATAATACAAAAATAATCATCGGTAATATTTGAAATATATTAGTTGTATTAGCATACATTATAACCATGACGTCCGGGTATTGGGGGTTGACCCGGCATGGGTGGCTGACTGGGCCGTGGCGCCTGTTCAGGTTGTGTTGGTGGCATCATTTAACCACCTGGTGCACTTGGTTGTTATAGATAGCCTGACGTTGAGGTTGTGGAGGGCAACCAGATGGACCAGGTTGTGATGGATAGCCCGACTGTTGTGGCATTGGCAGATAGGTTGTTGCTGCTGCTGTCGTGGCATTACATAAAAAATGGCTTTTCGTTTGAACTCCAGAAATAGCTTTCACAACAGTGGACTTACCGTGTCCAATCCTGCCAATATTGATTGTTGCCTGACGCGAAATAACCTCTGGCGATAATGGGTACACATTTTCGATATCCTGTAAATAATAGTTTTATATTAATTCAAGTTATATTAAAGCAAATCCTACAACAGATTGAACGATGCAGATTTTGTAGCACCAGTAATGAAAATGAATGAATGGGTGTGTAGCGATATGGGAAAATGATGTTAGATTTCCCAGAAAATGGCTTTTCCCATATCGCATTAAAACTTACTTGATTTTGGTTCCTTTGATCATCTGTTTTTCTGTGTGTGATTTGTGGATTTCCTCTGACAACCTTCCAATTTTAAAAATCAACAATTATAGAAAAACTTATGTGAACGGTATATAATGAAAATTTCTTTTATTGTAGTTCGAAAGTGATTTCCTAAAATTCGTTGGCACGCAAAAAAGAACCTCAAATTTTGACATTTATAAATTAGACGTGGGGTTGTTTATTGTATAATTGCAGCTTTTTAGTTAGGAACGACGGTTTGGAAACTTTTCGGAAATTATACCCAACTCAATTGCCTTAGAAGAATATTTTCGGCACTGCAACAACAACAACAACAACACTATTTTCGGGAGCGAGCAAATAGGAGTTAACGAAACATGGCCTGAGTAATATTGCAACGCAAAGGGCAGTTAACAAGTAAGTAAATGAAAGCCAATCAAAATAAGAAAATGATAAATATAAAAATTATGTAACTTCTTGAGCTAAAACCATCATTGATCAACACACTTTTTTTTTTTGATTTTGATACTCCTTGATGCGGAGTGAAATGGCCAATTGTTTAAACCTCTCAAACAGCCAGGTTGTCATGCGATTATTTGTGTTGTTGCCAGATCATTTTATATTAGTATTATTTTTTTTCTTTTTTTTTCGTTTTTAAAAAAAAAAAATGAGAATTCAGTGTTTCAACTTGTTAAGAAATGCCTCAAACGAGGAATTATTGAGAAAAACTTTTAACAATTAAATCAAAAAGTGTAAAAACTTCATTGAAACTAATTCAATTTACCTTTAATCGGATCTATCATTCGATATATTTTAATCATGCTTATTTTTTTTTGTACATTTTTATTGTGGAAAATTGCTGCATCACAAGTTTTCTATGAGGAGAGTTTCATCTAGAAACCCAATAAGTTCCTCATATTCTGACAAATTCTTTATTTTTAGTAAGTCTTTTAATTCACCATATTTACTGAATATTTTGTAGCTGACTCTTTTCCGGCTGTATTTTGGGCAGTGAAATATAATATGGTCCGCAGTCTCACTTACATTGCATTGTGAGCAAACACCTGAAAATTCTACATTAAATTTACTTAGATAATAAGGACAGTATGTGTGACCTAACAAAAGCCTATTTATAATTTAAATTTCTCTGCATTCTAAGTTACATTTTTTGTTTTTGAACCAAGGAACCCTCACTACTTCATCCATAATTTCTGCAAAATATTTACCTTTTGTCTGGCTTCTTCCTTTAAATTCTAAATTCCACTTATTCCATATTGAGCTTTTAATCCTAATTTCAGCCTCATAAGTCGTCAGATCTACATTAATTATTTTTCCGATCGTTGCTGCAGTTTTAGCTGCAATGTCTGCTTTCTCATTGAATGTAATTCCAATATGACTTGGAACCCATATTACTTTAATCCTTTCAACAGCGCTTTTAAGGATAACAGGAAAAATCCCTTGAGTAATACTGGCATTGAATAAGTATTTCAATATATCAACTATATTAAGAGATATTCTCTTGAGTAGTATATTTGAAATACCATCCTCACCACACGAACTCGAGTTTTGCAGTGTGCTAATAATTTTAGTAATTTCAAAGCTTGAAATGGTTTTAAAAAAGAAGCTATTTTGAGCACAACTATACGAGGGAGGAGACTGACAATCACAGCTGCGTGAACTTAGATTACGAATCGTGGTAAAGTGTTGGTTAAATTTGTCAGCTACTTCTACAGTGTCTGAAATTAGCTGATTTTCAGTACGCAATACAATTGGCTCATCACCCTTAATGCAGTTTTTATTTAGAATAGTGTTGACCACTCCCCATTCCCCCCCATTCTTGAGTTGCCAAGTACTGATTCAAGTTTTTTACGAAAAAAGTTATCGCGTATCGAATTTATTTCCTTGTTGGTCTGTTTACTAATTTTATTGTATCGGCACCGAAGCCTTGCATTACCGGGACGCTTAGCACACCTTTTCCTTAATATATTTTTAAGCTTTATTTTATTTAACAGATCCCGAGTGATCCAAGGTTTAAGTCTAATATTTTTCTTTGAAAGGCTTAAATTATAAGTGCAACTGTTAATATGAGCCTTTAACGTTTTTATGAAAACGTCATAAGCTAGCGATATATCATTTTCAGCGTATACGGTAGCCCAACTTTCAAAACGTAGCTTTAACAAAGAGGATGAATTCAATAAGAGCCGTCACTCGTTATTTTGTGGCGATTATCTCGCTGGAAATTCAAAAAATTGATGCCGAATGTTTTCTGAGAGGGACATTTTTAATTGTCTCGAATTTATCCATGCCGTGTAGGCCCCTTGTGCAACTGTGATTTTTGGAAAGAGAATTAAATAAATTAATTAAATACAGTCGAAAAATAAACAAAAATACCCCACGAAAATGTATAGAAGACATTTATAAACATCTCGCCCAAAAAAAAAGTAGGCGACTACCTCTCAGTATACATCGAGTAAATACCAAAAAAATAACGAGTGACGGCTCTTATTGTATTTATCCTCTTTGGCTTTAAGTTCAACTTGGTAAAGTTAACTTTAGTTCGGGATTTACGAGTACCCTTAAGATTTGGTTTGCTTAACGCAATTCTTTTTATCTGTAAACCGGTCATCGTGTGATCGGTCACTTGTAAGTCCATATTAAAACTAGAACAGTCTCTGCACTGAGAAGCGTTAAAGCGACAAAAAACGTGATCAATTCAAGTACCTGAGTTTATTCGTGTTGGTTCATTAATATATGATGTTAAACCATTTTCAGCCATTAATGCCAAATAGTCATCAGTTAGTATGCAATGATGTAGAAGGTCTAAATTAAAATCGCCTAAAACAAAAAAATTGCTAGCTTTTTCATTGCTGACGATAGGTGAATATTCGTCAAGAAAAGCAGAAGTAGGTACAGACTGAATCCTATATACTCCCAATAGGACAAATTGTTCGTCTTTAAGGTTTAACGTAAGTTTTAATAAATCAGCACTATTTAAGCTAATACTTACTGAAGTACAATCATAATTTTCGCGTACAAATGCTCCAACACCTCCTGCATTGTAGTTATCATTTGCATTCGCATATAACCTATAATGGGGGATACTATAATCACCTATTTCATACGAATAAATCCAGATTTCACTTAGAAAAATTACGTCTGGTTGGACACTCAAAGCATCTAGATAACTAACAAATACGTCAAAGTTTTGCCTAAGGCTGCGTATATTCTGATGGATAAATAATAAATCGTTATTACCTGCTGAGGTCGAGCTATGCTGAATATTTTTATTAGCGATGATTGGGTTATCATTTATCAGAACGTCATCGAACATTAGATACGACTCTTAAGAGTAAAGATTTAAAAATAAAATAAAAGATCTACAAAGTAGCTAATCAGCAACTAACTTTAAGTCATCGAATGTTCTGATGTTGAAAACCCTCTCATTTTCAGCTTTTTTTTTTAACAGAAACCTAGATTTCCTTATCCATAAGAATTTGTAGCGTTTCTCTTTCTTTATCTTATACGCAGCAGTAAACAGAGCTCGAGTATAACGTGTGAGAGCATGATTTATATATATTCTGTTGTTTGTAGAATGGTCGAAGAGGCCCGAAGTCAGCTTACGTGCTTTGGTTTTTCTAGCTGCCATTGCTCTTTTCTTGATCTCATTAGAAGAGAACTGCACGCATATAATATCACGATTGCGCGATGAGTCATTTTTGTTTGTTATGCTTTTCACTACACAGTGATCAATATCAGTTGGTGAAATTGAGACTCCCAGAGCATCAACGATAATTTTTTGCACGCAAGCTTCTGCATTGCTGCAGTTTTGTTGTGGAATGCCAGTAATTTCTACAGCATTACCACACTCTCTCTGCTCTCTCCAATACAACTTGCTTTTTAAGTTATTTACCTTTTTTTTAATGTTCTATTTTCCTCTGTGAGCAAACTTAGTGTGTTAAGCATCTCGGTGTTTACACTTCTCAGAGCTACAAGCTCTTCATATAATAGTTGAAGAGTAATTGTTTTATTGTTGCTAACTGAATTACCGCAAGGTTGCTGACCCGAAGGAGTAGGCATTTCTGAATTCTTTTGGTTTCTAATTTTTTTGTGCATGTCGACTGTATTGTTTGCGTTTGAATATTGTTGTTGCTCTTGCACTGTACCTGTTGACTCCTAGTTAACATCCAACTTATCACTTATAGAGGGAGAGGGCGGCTTGGAAGTAGCGTCCACTGCCAGCGTCTGTACAAGCATGGACTTGCGCCGAGCGGTGCTGCATCCATTACATCTATATTTCACGTTGTTAGTTTTCATATAATCAGCGTCGGATGTTGTTAAATTTACGCACACACAATGGAAAATAGATTTACATTCGCCACAGGTTATTTTTCCGGCATCCGAGCGGTCAACTTTTTCTTCGCAAACTTGGCAGTTCATACTTAATTTATTTATTTGCAAAAAATTTAAAAATTATATAAGTAAATTTCGAGTAGTTAACGAGTTGAAATATTCAAATGCGCGCACCCCACACACACTGCAAAAACACGTCCACTCGTGGCAACAGCTTGATTTAAACCCCATATATCTTGAGGATGAGATGTCTTGGACCCATAGCCACGACCTTTTTCTTTTCCTTTCCTCTTCTTCGCACAAAAATGAAATAATTACAGCTACAAAAACTGTGTCGTCCATTTTGCAAACAAAAGTAAACACAAACTTTTGCCGCAATGTGTCGCTCGATTGCCGCTTAATGTGAATTGCCAAAATATGTCGCTCTGTGAGGCGCCGTTGCCGCTACGTGTCGCGCAACGTAATGTGCGCGTACCTTTAAGGCTAATGTGCTGATTTACATGAATTCATACTTAAGCTGGAGTCATTGGTGCCGTATGTCGTATCGCTGTATCCGTATCCCTAACGTAATCAGCTGTTTATCGTTACGACGGTAAACCAAAACCCAATTGGTTGGCTACAATACGGTTACGACCTTAGCGGCACCAATAATCGTTTGCATTGATTCTCATAAGATTGGTCGAATCAGCTGTTATAAGGTTACCGATACGGTTACCGATAAAGCACCAATGTCTCCAGCTGTAAGGCTGATGAATTCATACTTAAGACTAATGTGTAGGTACACGTAAAACGCCTTCTTACGACTAATGTGTATAGACATATTAGAGATATAATTCTTGTAACAACTTCCATTTGACGTGTTATACTTGTAACGTAAAATTGAGTAGGCGGCATAGGCAGTCATTGATCCAGATCTTTTGATTTTTCAGGCGTTTGAGTTCTTTAGTTCTCGAAGCCGACGATGCTATTGATGTGGTTTCGGACATAGGCATGCATTTTTGGAATATTCCGTATAATGCATTATTAAAATGAGATATACTCTCATCAATATCGCCATCGTACTCAGGCCAATTTATTTTGGACACTTCGAGTATTAATTTAGATTAGTTAGCTTTTCTAAACAGAAATCGGTGAGAGGTCTTTCGCACTACGTTGGAGTTAAGCTCAGAAAGATTGTGAGATTCCATAAATATCGCAAAAGTTGGATGATATACATCCTCAGGCAGGGCAAAGAGATCGCATCCATTTACAAAAGAATTTGATGCATCGTCTGCAAAAATTTAATCCAAGCATTTACCAAATTTCAGAGCTGTAGAAAGATTGAATCAATTGAGTGTGCATTCTCTCAGCATTCTTTTAAAAATTTGTGATTTTTTGGTTGCATATTATAAATTCCCATTCCTGAATGGCTCAATATACTTTAACTCAAATCTAAAGTGTGAATGGTAAAATATAATTCAATATAGAGTGTGAATGTAGGAGCCATTCCCACTCTTTATTGAATGTAAACTTGAAATGAATGCACACTTTTTTACCATTCAGTACTTATTTTCTTATATCAGAGTTGATATTTTTGTACTTCAGTAACTATACAGGTATGTTAAAGGAATGCTTTCTTTAAAAGGTTATAAATCTATGTGATGAAATATGTAATTTTTTAATCGAAACGGCGTATGTTCCGTCTAGCGTCCCATCATGTTCGTTTCCATGACATGTGTGTATTTTTGAGAGTTCATGTACGATGTGCCATTGTGGCGAGACGATGGTTCCTGTACTAAGCAAAATATGTATTTGTATACCAGATACTCAATTTTGTAAATGTTGATTGAGGTATCACAATGAAAACCATTTAATTATGATAAAAAAGAGAAAAACGCCCGAAATTTAAACACGTCATCAAATATTTCATGTGGTAATCAAATGTAATTGCAATTTGAGGTAAATGTAGATATAACATTAAAGTTGTTATAACGCTCATAAAAAATTAACAAAGTTTAGAATATATCAACAGCAAAAGCATATTAAAAAGAACTAACTTTCATTAAGAGAAGCTTTTCAAAATTTTTGTCAGAAAGAGATCCACGGCGAGGCGCATTCAATATAGTTGCTGCTGAAAACAATCTCTCTACTGATGCTGATGAGGGCAAAGGAGTATTAAATTTCATATAGCACTTTTTCAGCTCTGGATACTTATAAAGCATTCCTTTATTAGTGCTGGGATCTGCAATATAATTGGAATATTCATTTTCGGCTTTATTGATTATCAAACTTTCGGATACAACAGCTTCATCTATGATTTTGGGGAAAACCTTAAAATATATAATGTGATATATGATTAAACTAAAATTTTAATTACTTCTGTTTCCAAAATCGAAAAATTGTGGTCTATTGTTTAAGGAACTAGTTGCGACAATTTCATTTACCATCAGGCTCTTGATAAATTGTTCCCTCAGGGCGAGCGACATAAATAACCCCTAAACTCCCAAAAAAAAAAAATTTGTCACGTGCATACGAACCTTTTTCAAAATTTCAAAATATTTAGTGAACAGGATTTCGTTTCCACCAATATCATATTTTGCAGCAAGTATTGTCTCCGAGAAAACTGAGGTTTCGTCCATTTCTTTTTCAATGCCTCCTTCAGTTGTTGTATTGTTTTCATCGTTCGCTTCATGTATCATATCACGGCTCTGTTCAAACACAGAATCCCCGACAATTTCGAAGAACTCTTCAAAATTAACTTCCGCTGATTCGCTGTCGTAATTTCCCATACCGATGTAATCGTTTTAATCCGACCCGCCAAGAAACGCACAAGAAATGTAATAAATGAACAATTTTCCATAAAAATTTGTTTCCAGTTTTCAAACTTGAAAACTTTTAAATAGGTTTTTGGTGTCTCTATTTACGTTACCAGTACTTCGTCATGCACAGTCGACACGTCCACTGAGGGAATTATCTACAGAAATCCAAGGAAATTTCTGTGCCAATAGATGTTTATGTTTAGTTTTTAAAAAGATAATTTTTGTGGTGATCCACATGTAAGGCACGCGTTGACCAGGAAAGGGGTTAACCTGAATCTTTCATCTGAAGTTGGTATCATTCTGTCCCAAAAACCAGTGGCACTTTGGAGCCAATTTTATATTTTACAAGTTTTAAATACATAGAGAAAAATCGGATATTACTATTGCATTTTGCAAACCCACGGACCAGTATAGAGATACAATATTTGACCATATACCGCTAAGAAGAATACATGAAGGAACTTGTACTAAGACTTTTTATAATGAATTGCTTTTTCTTCAATTGTTAAAACACCAATTGAGGACGTTCAAATGTAGGTTAGTACTTTTACATGCAAGTACCTTTTATATGGCACATTGGCAACACTTATTTAGAATGATGACAATTTTCGGAACAGGGATGTTGAAATATTTGTCATTTACTTTTTTTATTATTAAATTTTTAGAATACTTTTAATAAAAATGATTTTTCAATTAACTTCTTTGTGCTTTATTACCATTTAAAAAACGAAAAAACTGGTCATCACTGTCCATAGCTAAACTTTTGTGTTGATTTTTTGAAGTGGCTTTAATTAAAAACAACCATGTGATATTTGAGCGGGTTTTGGCTTGTACGACATTTTTCATAATTGATTGGTACTAGAAAAGTGTGTGCACACTCAGCAAAGACTGCATTCATTTGAATGTTTATTCTGTGTTGAAAAATTTTTGTGTTTCATTCAATTACTTCATTCTTTCTTCGAAGAGATCAAGAGTGCATTCTTTTTTTCCCACTACTGAATGAAGAATGGGTTGACTTTTAAGCCACATTCCTTAACAAGGAATGAAAGAATGAAGAAAGAGCATTCTTAAATCAATGATTTAAAATTTCAAAAGATTGCACACTTTTGCAGCTCTGCCAAATTTATTTTGAATGTTGTTCACTTGAAAAGTCCAGCAGCAGATAAGTCATTCAGGAAATCGTAGAAGATAGCGCGAGAAGAAGTAGGGACTAGTATTATAAGACTCCACGTCACACATGGCAAATTAAAATCGCCAAGTAAAATGACAGAATCACAGGCGATGGCAGTACTGAACACATATTTTACGATTGAGGAATGTTTTAAATATAATGGTAACTTCAACCTAATATCACATTCGTTCCGTGTGTTTGCCACTCGATTCTATGACTGACTGAATTTTTTGATTTAAGAAACATTTAACTGGGTTTCTAAATCCACATGTGGCCAAAAGAGTTATGCAATGATGCATATATGCTGCGTAAAACGATAGACTCGATCCGTTGCACATGGCATCCAAACAAATGGGATAACTCCTTGTTTTCTGTACTTACATATGTCAACAGACATAATATTTATTTGAAAGATACCGTTGTGTGTAATGAAATGTTTGGTTTGGAATAAAAGATGTGAAAGGTTTGGTAGTCAAACATTAATTCTCTTTATTAAATAAATTCTTTCCCTTTTATAGTTATTTACTTAACCTATACATTCATAATTATCTTAATACTAATAAACTAAAAATATGTACATTGGTAATGGGGTATGCATACATGTAGGTTTGTATACATGCTTTGTATACATGTAGATTTGTATGCATGCTTGCATATATATAGATTTGTATGCCTGCTTGCAACGTCAGCAGGTCAATGCGAGTAATTTGGTTAATGATATGCATACATGTAGGTTTGTATGCATGCTTGCAAAGTCAGCAGATCAATTTGAGTATTTGGTTAATTCCCATTATTGGTTGTATGTAAATAATAAGCAGAGTTTATTAGCTGTGAACGGACAAGAGTTTCATATTCGGCATTCCATTTATGTTACCTAACCGCTGGGTTAGTTCAATAATTTATGTTGTATAATATTGTAATATGATTATTACTAAAATGTATTTGGCATAGAAGTTCATGATGCGTAATGCCGCAAGTGTATTACATAGGTGGGTATGACGCATAATGCTACACCATCCGCCTTCGAAAAAGAGGGTTATATAATTATTTTGTGAACAATTGTATAAGACTCTTTGTTGTATTTTCAATGATTTTGATATTTTACTGTAACTTGATATTGTAGTGAAAGATGTTGTTTGCTTTGCTTTGTATTTGCTGACCTTGATATTTTTATTGTTTACATTTTATGCATATCCCTTTTTTTCAAAATTTTAAGTTTAATGATTATTTTACTTATTTTACTTATTGTATTTATTGTATATATTTTATAGCCGGATTTTAAATGTGTCGACCCATCTAAAATCCGTTTTTTTTTTAAATTATTTTCTAATATTTATATGGAAGTATGAAGCAGAAAAAAAAAGATTTGTTTTCAATTGCTTTTATTAATTAATCGGGTAAATTTGAATGATTGTTTGTTTTAAAAAGATATTTTAAATGGGTTTAAGTCTATTCTTATGGACTATTATTTCTTTTATTTTGTTTGTACTATCTCTATTTCCTATAGTATTAGGTATTAACGTATAATTATTATTTTTGTCTATACTTTTTACTTTATAGTTTCCTTTGTACTTATTATCTAGCTTATGGCTAGCTTCTTCTCTTACTAATACTAAATCTCCTAATTTTATTTCCTTACTGGTGCTACTTTTGTCGTAAGTGACTTTTTGTTTTTCCTTAGCTTCTTTCGCAAATATAAGCTCGTAAGAGGAATAGTTGTGTACGGTCGATGGGGTCGTGTTGTAACAGTACGCGAAATATTTTAGGTATTCATCCCAATCATCTTTGTCACTGGATATGTATGAACGTACATATTCATTAAACGTTCTATGACTACGCTCTACAGTGCCCAAAGTTTGATGATGGTATGGTGTTGAGTTTTGTGCTCAACTTTTAGCAATTTGCACAGCCCTTCGAATAATTTATTTTTGTATTCGGATCCCATATCTGTTAGGATTGTTTTCATGGGACCATAAATCAAAATGAAATGCTCGAATATAGCTTTAGCAACTGTTAACGAATGTTTGCTCGGGACTGGGATTGTTACCAAGTATTTTGTGAGATCGCATATAGTGGTAACTGCGTATTCGTTTCCGTTTATTGACCTTGGCAATGGGCCGACCGGATTTATCTGTACTATATCGAAAGCTCTCGGAGGTGTCTCCGTTATTATCATTGGCTCTTTTATATGCTTATTTGTTTTATTCTTCTTGCAGTGGATGCACTTATTTACGTATTTCTTTATGTCACCCCGCATATTTTTCCAGCAATAGTTTTGTTTGATTTTCTTTATCATGCGATTTATTCCTGGGTGGCCACCACTAATAGGATCGTCATGATATTTCTGCAGAATTTCTCTAATTTTCCCGGGACTAGTCACGTACACAACCTCTGGGGTTAGTGCAATTGTTAATTTTTTGAGAACCCTATTTCCTAATTCAATAAATTTTCCTACTCGAGTATAATTACTTTTAAACAATTTGTCCCCTAAGGACAACTGTATCTTTTAAAGTCCTAAATTGGCGGCTTCTTTTTCGAGCCTGATAAAGAATTGTGCTAAGTCAATTTTATCATCTGCAATTAGGTTGCGTGTATTTATAGTGCTACAAATTTTCTTTCCCTTTTTGAAATATAATTTCGGGGGATTGGAAACGAGCCTGACATGTCTTTTTACTTCAAATTTATTTAGCGCTTCATATATTTGGGGTTCTCAGTGTGACTTTCTTGAATTTTAGCATTATTTTTTATATTTTTAGCTGTTGATCTAGTTGTGACTTTCATTATTTTGCATGCTTCCACTGACATTTCTCTTAAATTTGTTATGTTAATGCGATACAATGCGTCCGCGACGTGATTTTCTTTTCCAGCTATGTACTCGACTTCGAAATCTTACTCTTCTAAATCGAGTCTTACTCGTGTTAACTTAGATGAAGGACTCTTCAACGAAAAAATGTATGTTAAAGGGCGATGGTATAATAAGCAGAATTTATTAGCTGTGAACGGACAAGGGTTTCGTCGGCATTATATTGATGTTAGCTAGCCGCTGGGTTAGTTCAATAATTTATGTTGTATAATATTGTAATATGATTATTACTAAAATGTATTTGGCATAGAAGTTCATGATGCGTAATGCCGCAAGTGTATTACATAGGTGGGTATGACGCATAATGCTACAGTAATACTAATTTCACACAGACGGCTTATTGAATAATAAAGGCAATTTTCTACATTAAGACGCTTATTGAGCTCAATCTTCCCTACAAAATTCGAATATATTATTATTTCATTAGTAGCTAATCGAATGCCTAATGAAGTCAAAAGCACAATGCAACTCTGTTGGCAGCGTTCCGCTTCCGTTTCTTAGTTTTCAAAGCAAATGTCATTGTCTGCATGGCGGAACGATACAAGGTGGCTGCATCGAACAGCTGATTATAACCTTTTTTATTTGATTTGATACATCAACTACCGGCGCAGTACGATTATGACATTTGTCCATCGAATTTACAAGTACATGGAATTTTTTTTGTTTGTAGGTATGTCACCATGCTCCCACCTTGTGTCGTTCCGCCATGATTGTCTGTCTCATCCTTCATACTAATCGAGCAGTTACTTCTGTGTGAAAGCAAAAAATTTACGATTTCATTAGCAGGTGAAATGAGATCATTAAGTTTCTGTGTGAAAACAGTATAAGCCTTTTAGCTCACATAAAGTAAAACTTACGTTAGGAACTATTATAAGCCATAAGGTAGACTATAAAAACTTTATTATAACGCTTATGGACCAGTAAACACAAGGCTTACTTCCTTATTAAAAGAAACGAACGAGGTTGAATAAAAACTTGTGTAACATAGTATAACTTTATTATAACTTTTATTGCACATATAAAATTGCTTGGACTTATAATAAGACACCATCTGACTTCAAATTCCTTTATTCAAAACTATTTAATCGGCGGTCACCCATCGCCAGTGGTTCGGCCAGTCCAGAAAGTGTCATGAAAATAGTCGCTCCAAAAATTCATTTGCCAGATATTGTTTGGAGTTGGTGTAAAACACTTATACGCCAATAACACGGCTCAAGTATCCTTGTGCCAATTACCAATTTGCACAAGTATTTGCCCTGTGTGTGCACTGGTTGCGCTATTTGCGCAGAGAACTGCGCTAAAATCAAAACGATTTTGATATTTACGCATGTCTGCAAATATTACACATGCTTTTTTCTTCGTGTGTGGCGAATCTTACACAGTTTACCTGTGGTTCCTGATAATATAACATCAGAAATTATTGCTTAAAAATGTTAATATCGAAGGCGTAAGGACCATCTCTAGCTTGTAACAGGAATTCACACAAATTCAATAATACATAATAATTTTTATGCAATTAGAACACATGTTTCATTTGTTGCGCTAGTTGAAAAATGAATATTGCGCAGTGCTGCAATGAGTTGAGTTGGTCTTGCAATTAAAATATATATTTTATAAATACAATGGAAAATGAATGCTTCTGGTGCGAGTTTTTCGACTTATACCGTGAATTACCAGCACTGTGGAAAGTAAATATTGATTTTTTATACAATTAGTGCCTTTTTATACAATTAAAACACATGTTTCATTTGTTGCGCTACTTTAAAAATGAATATTGCGCAGTGCTTTTGAGCCGTGTATGTCAAAATTATCATTTGCGCCAATTCCGTCGTTTTATATTTGCGCATGACTTTCGTGTCATGTATGGGCCGTCTTACCAAAAACTTGAAAAAGAGGTTCTGAGTCTGTGTGGAATGTAGGTTAACATCTTCCATTAGTCGTTTAAAATGCCAAACAAATGATTTCCTTATTGAAAATAGTTTTATCGGCGTTCTTATTTTGAAAATAAAAAACCATTTACCTCAAACATATTACGAAAACTTATAGAATATAGTGGAGTTTTATTTATCATGTATCCCTTTTAAATTAAAACACAGATAACATCTGCTAATTATTTTTCTTATTTTTTATGAAATTGAAGTAAAAATTAATTTAAATTTTTTATTCTGTTATGTCCTTTATAAAAAAAAATTAATAAAACGCATAGAAAGTTGCCTTAAACTTTTAGCTTTTTTCTTAGCCTTAAAAATTTGTATTCAGCCTTTTTTAGCTTTCTATTTTTGTTAATGTAGCCTTTTTTCTGAAAAGGTTCTGGTAACACTGGCTCTGTCGTAGAATCCGATATTCTCGGTATCGGTTTTCAATCTGTCAACTTTTTTCATTAGGTGTAGCGCAATTTTTTTTTTATCGATTTCAGATGTCGCGGAAACCGAGTTTACTGTTTTTGTTATCGGAAACAAAACGAAGTAAATGCTAACGTTTTCATTTGATTGTAATTCCAATTTGTAAAATTTTGCAAAATGCAGGAATACTCATCATATTTTGTTTGTAATTCCAAATCTGTAAAATTTTGCGAAATGGAGGAATATTGATCATATTTCGTGAAAAATTCAGTTGATATTTAACACTAAAAATATTTTATTCAGGGAAAGCATAAAAACAGTTAAAATTGAAATACTTATGGAATTTATGGAGAAGTACACGGATATCGCCAGAGGATTCACAAAAAGGGATAATACACTTGTGAATTCCCTGTAGCACCGATTAGTGGAATGTGAATTGTTCGAAAAAAGTAACTAATGGTGCACATTTGTGTTAGTAGAAGACCAACATCTATTTATTTTTTCTTATAATTTTAGATATGGGCAGATTGGAAAAATGAGGTAAAGAGAAAGTTGGCACACAACAAATTTGAGGAAGGCGCCACTGGTGGAGGGTCATTTAGTAAACAAATCCTGTGGAGGAAACCATAACGCGTATTTGCGGTATGACAAAAGTGTTGAAGGTGTTTCCAGAACATCCGTTGGCCTTGAAGAGAAATACCTTCAACTTCTAGGCGCTCCTGCCTCGAATGCTCGATGGTTCAAAATCACGTTAAAGCCGACACAACAAATGAGAGGCTTACAAAGTTTATCGAGTTGGACACTGAGTGGGAGAAAAGTGTCTCTAACAAAATGGATGACATCCTCCGGATCCAAAATGAAAGAAGTGACACAAATGAACGCTTACTTCAAGCCGTTGATAAGTTAACGCAGGAAATTGTGTCCTTTACTTCTAAAATTTTACGTTTCATAAGCCCACGTGAAAGGGAGATATATGACCGCCTGGGCGAGTACGAGCAATCATATAGATGTTAGGTTATTTTCTTACTGAAACTCTGTTTACTTTCTCGCAATATATTTACTTTTCATCATCTTTTTTTATTTAATGTATGTAAATAATTTTCATATACATACAACTGTGTTCAATAAAATGTAGCGAAATTCCAAATGGCATAGTTTGAGAACTATTTTTGTTTTTTAAATTTAAATAATTTTCATTTAAAATATTGTTGAAAACTGATCCATTGGCGAGAAACACGAGTGGCGCTTCCCAAGGCAGTCGGTTCTATGTACCGGAGCGACTTGGGATTTTTTCCGACCAAGGACTGTCATTTCAGTATAACCCCATTTAATTTGTTGCGTCCCTCCCACAAATTGCCGTCCTCCCAGCAGCTCCTTGCAGCGAGACTGCTCCATATTCTCTTGCTACGGAAGGTATCGAATCCAATCCGGGTCCGTCTCCTGAACTCGGTCCTGAGAAATGATTTTGCTGCATCTGCCGGAAAAGAATCTTTAGGACGGTCATACTCTGTTGTTGTTGTAGCAATGCTCACCCCACCTAATAGCCGCGACCGATCACAAATTGTCATCAATATCCTCTAACGGGAGTCCAAGGAAACTTGCCGTTTCAACAGGGGTGGACCATAAGGAAAGGGGTGTTAGAGGCGTTGGTTCCACATTACAATTAAAGAGATGGTTGGTGTCATGTGGGGACACATTGCAAGCGGGGCATACATTTTGTATGTCGGGGTTGATTCTGGATAGGTAAGAGTTTAACATGTTACAGTATCCAGAACGAAGTTGAGCAAGAGTGACACGCGTTTCCCTGGGGAGTATGCGTTCCTCTTCCGCGAGTTCTGGATATTTTTCTTCAAGTGCTGGATTCACCGGGCAATTCCCGACATAAAGGTCCGACGCCTGTCTATGGAGTTCACCAAGGACCTGCTTGTGTTTTTTCGCTTCATACGGCTGGGTTCTCAGGTGCCGTATTTCCTCAAAATGCTTACGGAGATGACTCCTTAGGCCCCTAGGCGGTGCTGGTTCGTCAATCAGATGTCTGTTGGGATGCCCATGTTTCTGGGTATTCAACAGAAACTGTTTGGTCAGCATCTCATTTCTCTCCCTGATGGGGAGTATTCTCGCCTCATTATGCAGATGGTGTTCTGGGGACATAAGAAGACAGCCCGTGGCGATTCTGAGAGCAGTATTTTGGCAGGCCTGTAGTTTCTTCCAGTGGGTAGTTTTTAGGCTTGGCGACCATATGGGTGACGCGTAGCACGTAATCGGCTGGCTAATTGCTTTGTATGTGGTCATGAGCGTTTCTTTATCTTTTCCCCAGGTACTGCCAGCAAGGGATTTGAGGATTTTATTACGGCTCTGAATTCTCGGAACAATTGCGGTTGCGTGCGCACCAAAATGTAGATCCTGATCAAACGTCACACCCAAGATTTTGGGGTGTAGGACAGTCGGTAGCGTAGTGCCATCGACGTGGATGTTCAATATGGTCGACATTTGGGGCGTCCATGTTGTAAATAAGGTCGCGGAAGATTTTGTCGGTGACAATGCCAGGTTTCGCAAGGCGCAAAAACTGGAGAGATCAGGGAGATAGCCGTTTATTTTATTGCATAGCTCATCGATCTCTGGGCCTGGACCTGTGGTCTTTATTGTGCAGTCATCGGCGTAGGAAACGATTGTGACTCCTTCCGGTGGTGAAGGTAGCTTAGATATGTAGAAATTAAACAAAATTGGGGATAGGACACCACCCTGTGGCACCCCTTGTTTAATTCTCCTTGGTTTTGATGTTTCGTTTCTGAATTGCACCGATGCCTGCCGACCACCCAGATAATTAGCGGTCCACCTTTTAAGACATGGGGGAAGGGTAGACCCTTCCAGGTCTTGCAGTAACGAGCCATGGTTGACCGTATCAAAGGCTTTTGATAGGTCTAGCGCTACGAGTACTGTTCTATGGTGGGGGTATTGATTCAAACCGCAATTTATTTGGGTGCCAATGACATTTAGCGCGGAGGTAGTGCTATGGAGTTTTCTAAAGCCATGCTGATGAGGGGCTAGCTGCAAATGTGCTTGAAAATAAGGGAGCAAAATGGCTTCAAGCGTCTTTGCCAGTGGCGATAGGAGAGATATCGGACGATATGACTCACCTACGTTAGCTGGTTTCCCAGGCTTTAGTAGCGGGACCACCTTGGCCATTTTCCATTTCTCGGGTATGACAAAGGTGGAAAGAGACAGGTTGAAGACATGCGCTAAATATTTGAAACCCTCTTTCCCTAGGCTTTTAAGCATCGGCATGGCTATGCCGTCTGGGCCCACTGCTTTGGATGGTTTAGCGCGACCAATGGCGTCCTCAACCTCTCTAGCGGTGATGGTGATTGGTGACGCGCTGAATTTGTGTTTATGTGCGTGTCTATTGGCTCTCCGTCTATCTTTGTCGACCGTAGGATGCATTATATATTGTCGGCAGAAAGCGCTCGCGCATTTTTTCGCATCCGACAGCACCTTATCGCCAAGGGCGATGGAAACTTTGTCTTTGTGCTTAGTCGGATTCGATAGGGACTTTACGGTGGACCAAAGTTTACCTACACCGGTAGAGAGGTTACAACCCCTTAGGTGCTCTTCCCATTTCGCCCGCTTGTGTTCGTCCACAAGCAATCTGATGCGTTGGTTTATATCCCTTATTTGGGGGTCGCCTGGATCAAGCTGTCTTATAAGGTTGCGTTCCCTCGCTAAGCTCGCGGCCTCCGCCGGGAAGTGGGGCCGGATTTCGGGAATTCTCCCGGCGGGAATGAAATGTGCCGAGGCGGATTCAATGACCTTACGGAAGGCACACTCCCCTTGGCGGGCATCAGTCGAGATAGGGAGGGCAGCAAAGCTGCTGTCTGTTGCAGATTTATTTTCTTCCCACTTTCCTTTTTTGAAGTTTATGAAAGTGCGTTTTTCGGTGACGATGAAGTCGGCGGTAAGCTCGAACGAAATAAGTATGGGCAGGTGGTCGGATACCAATGTTACCATCGGCTGCCAGTTGACGCAGTTTACGAGTTCTGCGCTCACGATTGAGATGTCTGGCGAGCTATGACAGCTTCCTACCATACGTGTGGGGGCGTCTCCGTTTATTGTGCAGAACGTCGTTTCTTCTATTTGATCCGCCAACATCTCACCCCTACTGTCCGCCCGCAAGTTTGAATGCCATAGGTCGTGATGGGCATTGAAATCGCCTAAGATAATGCGATTGTTGCCAGTGAGTAAGGCCTCGATATTAGGGCGGTATCCACTGGGACAACAGGTGATAGGAGGGATGTAGATGTTGATGATTTCTAGATTTGCATCGCCTGACCGGACAGATAGGCCTTGACGTTCTAAGACATTGTCCCTGCGGTCGATGCCAGGATCAAATATATAATATTGCACAGAGTGGTGTATAATAAACGCGAGGCCGCCTCCATTTCCGCTCTCGCGGTCTTTCCTGTGGACATTATACCCAGAGCAGGTCTGCAATGCAGATCTTGCTGTGAGTTTAGTCTCTTGAATCGCAGCAATGCGGATGTTGTGCCGCTTCATGAAATCGACTATCTCCGTAATCTTCCCAGTTAGTCCATTACAGTTTAACTGCAGAATTCTGAAGTTCATGAGGGGTGACGCCGCCACTCTAGGGGTAAGTGACGGGTGACTACGCCTAGGTTGTGGAAGGCCAGGACGCAATTGCTGTTGTGGCCTTGGGACTGGGCGCCCTTGGGCAAGCATTGGGGTACCCGGATGATTTGGGTTTGCGACCTGGCAACATGGCGCGATGAAACCCGTCGAGGGGTTGCCGGTGCGGAAACCAGAACATCTAGGAAAGTGGCACCACCCAAGGCAGGAACTGCATTGAGCGGATGTCGCAAACCTATATATTCTGTGCTGGCAGACGGTGCAAACGGAGGTAGGGACCAAGAGTCTGTTTCCCTGACCTGCACGATTGCTGCCAGAAAAGAGGGGGGGAGAAGAAGACGGGGGCAGGGGCTGATGCTCAGCATTGCTACCAGCTCTACTACGAAGGTAGTAGTTATGAGTGGTATCAGCTGTTAGAGTTGTTGGCGCCGTGGGGCGCGAGCAGCAGCGGCCCAGAACAACCTGTCCGATGCAACCATCCCTTGCACGAGACACACTGAACAGAGTATGACCGTCCTAAAAAGATTCTTTTCTGGCAAATGCAGCAAAACCATTTCTCAGGACCGGGGTCAGGAGACGGACCCGGATTGGGTTCGATACCTTCCCGGAGTAAGAGAATATGTAGCAGTCCTGCTGCAAGGAGCTGCTGGGAGGATGACAATTTGTGGGAGGGGCGAAACAAATTAAATGGGGTCACACTGAAATGACAGTCCTTGGTCGGGAAAAATCCCGAGTCGCTCCGGTACATAGAACCGACTGCCTTGGGAAGCGTTCATACTCTGTTCAGTGTGTCTCGTGTAAGGGATGGTTGCATCGGACAGGTTGTTCTGGGCTGGATCCCAAAACCCGACGTCCACGTAACTTTTATAAATCTTTTGTGGCTCCTTGCTGTTCACGTCCCACGTCCCACTAACTTCCAGCAGCCCAGCTGCTAAGCAAGCCACAACTAGTACCCGCTGCTGCTCGCGCCCCGCGGCGCCAACAACTCAAACAGCTGCTACCACTCATAACTACTATCTCCATAGCAAAGTCGGTAGCAATGCTGAGCATCAGCCCCTGCCCCCGTCTTCTCGCCCCCCCCCCCCCCTCTTTTCCGGCAGCAATCGTGTAGATCAGGGAAACATACTCTTAGTCCCTAACCCCGTTTGCACCGTTTGCCAGCACAGAATATATATGTTTGCGACATCCGCCCAATGCAGCTCCTGCCTTGGGTGGTGCCACTTTCCTAGATGTTCTGGTCTCCGCGACGGCAACCCCCCGACGGGTTTTATTGTGCCATGTTGCCAGGTCGCAAACCCCAATCTACCGGGTACCCCAATGCTTGCCCCAGGACGCCCAGTTACAGGGCCACAACAACGGTTGCGTCCTGGCCTTCCCCAACCCAGGCGTTGTCACCCGTCACTTACTCCCAGAGTGGCGACGTCTCCCCTATGCACTTCAGAATTCTGCAGTTAAACTGTAATGGACTAACTGGGATGATCACGGAGATAGCCGATTTCATGAACCGGCACAACATCCGCATTGCTGCGATTCAAGAGACTAAACTCACAGCAAGATCTGCACTGCAAACCTGCTCTGGGTATAATGTCCAAAGAGATCGCATGAGCGGAAATGGAGGCGGCCTCGCGTTTATCATACACCACTCTGTGCATTATCATATATTTGAACCTGGCATTGACCGTAGGGACAATGTCTTAGAACGTCAAAGCCTATCTTTCCGGTCAGGCGATGCAAACCTAGAAATAATCAACATCTACATCCCTCCTGCCACCTGTTGCCCCAGTTGATACCGCCCTAATATTAGCGCCTTACTCACTGGCAACAATCGCATTATCTTGGGCGACTTTAATGCCCATCACGATCTATGACATTCAAACTTGAGGGCGGAGAGTAGGGGTGAGATGTTGGCGGATCAAATAGAAGAAACGACGTTCTGCACAATAAACGGAGACGCCCCCACACGTATGGTAAGAAGCTGTCACAATTCGCCGGATATCTCAATCGTGAGCGCAGAACTCGTAAACTGCGTCAACTGGCAGCCGATGGTAACATTGGCATCTGACCACCTATACTTATTTCGTTCGAGCATACCACCGACTTCATCGTTACAGAAAACCGCAAATTCATAAACTTTAGAAAAGGAAAGTGGGACGAATACAAATCTTTTACAGACAACCTCTTTGCTGCCCTCCCTATCCCGACTGATGCCCGCCAAGGGGAGCGTGCTTTCCGCAAGGTCATTGAATCCGCCTCGGCACGTTTCATTCCTGCCGGGAAAATTCCCGAAATTCGGCCCACTTCCCGGCGAAGGCCGCAAATTTAGCGAGAGAACGTGACCTTATACGACAGCTCGCCCCAATCGACCCCCTAATAAGGGATATAAACCAACGCATCAGATTGCTTGTGGATGAACACAAGCGGGCGAAATGGGAGGAGCACCTATGAGGTTGTAACCTCTCTGCCGGTGTGGGTAAACTTTGGTCCACCGTAAAGTCCCTATCGAATTCGTCTAAGCCCAATGACAAAGTTTCCATCGCCTTCGGCGATAAAGTGCTGTCGGATTCGAAAAAATGCGCGAGCGCTTTCTGCCGTCGATATGTAATGCATCCTACGGTGGACAAAGATAGACGGAGGGCCAACAGACACGCACATAAACATAAATTCAGCGCGTCACCAATTACCATCACCGCCAGAGAGGTTGAAGATGCCATTGGTCACGCTAAACATTCCAAAGCAGTGGGCCCAGACGGCATAGCCATGCCGATGCTTCAAAGCCTAGGGAAAGAGGGTTTCAAATAATTAGCACATGTCTTCAACCTTTGTCCCTCCACCTTTGTCATACCCGAAAAATGGAAAATGGCCAAGGTGGTCCCGCTACTAAAGCCTGGGAAACCAGCTAACATAGGAGAGTCGTATCGCCCGATATCTCTCCTATCGCCGGTAGCAAAGACGCTTGAAGCCATTTTGCTCCCCTACTTCCAAGCAAATATGCAGCTAGCCTGTCATCAGCATGGCTTCAGAAAACTCCATAGCACCACCACCGCGCTAAACGCCATCAGCACCCAGATAAATTGCGGTTTAAATCAAAACCCCCATAGAACAGTACTCGTAGCGCTAGACCTATCAAGAGCTTTTGATACGGTCAACCATGGCACGTAACTGCAAGACCTGGAAGGGTCTACCCTTCCCCATGTCTTAAAAGGTGGACCACAAATTATCTGGGTGGTCGGCAGGCATCCGTGCAATTCAGAAACGAAACATCAAAACCAAGAAGAATTAAACAAGGGATGCCTTAGGGTGGTGTCCTATCCCCACTTTTGTTTAACTTCTACATATCCAAGCTACTTTCACCACCAGAAGGAGTCACTATCGTTTCATACGCTGATGACTGCACAATAATGGCCACAGGCCCAGGCCCACAGATCGATGAGCTCTGCAACAGAATAAACGTCTACCTCCCTGATCTCTCCAGTTTCTTCGCCTCGCGAAACCTGGCATTACCACCGACTAAATCTTCACCCATATGGTCGTCAAGCATAAAAATTACCCACTGGAAGAAGCTACAGGCATGCCAAAATACTGCTCTCAGAATCGCCACGGTCTGTCTTCTTATGTCCCCAGAACACCATCTATATAATGAGGCGAGAACACTCCCCATCAGGGAGAGAAATGAGATGCTAACCAAACAGTTCCTGTTGAATACCCAGAAACCTGGGCATCCAAACAGACATCTAGTTGATGAGACAACACCGCCTAGAGGCTTAATAAGTCATCTCCGTAAGCATTTTGAGGAAATACGGCACCTGAGAACCCAGCCGTATGAAGCAAAAAAACACAAGCAGGACCTTGGTGAACTCCACAAACAGGCGTCGGACCTTTATGTCAGGAATTGCCCGGTGAATCCAGTACTCAAAGAAAAGTACTTAAAACCTGTGGAAGAGGAACGCATACTCCCCAGTGAAACGCGTGTCACTCTCGCTCAACTTCGTTCTGGATACTGTAGCAGGTTAAACTCTTACCTATCCAGAATCAACCCCGACATACAAAATCTATGCCCCGCTTAGAATGTGTCCCCACATGACACCAACCATCTTTTTAATTCTAATGTGGAACCAACGCCTCTAACATCCCTTTCATTACGGTCCACCCCTGTTGAAACAGCAACTTTCCTTGGACTCCCGTTAGAGGATATTGATGACAATTTGTGATAGGTCGCAGCCATTGTACAGGTTTACAAGTATGATATGTATGAGAGGGAAACAATTTCTTTCCCTTTCTAACACACGGCAGTTTGACACTTCGGTCAGTGTCAAACTAGCGTGGAACCCAGTGGAACCTGCGTGGAACATGAGTTTTGACACTGCACGAAGTGTCAAAATTACCGGGGTTGCTTCGTCGAAAGCGACACAGGGAAGCAAAAAAGGGATCGGAATATCAGATATGGGTTGCTGTGATGGTAAATTTTTTTGAACGAATTTAGTAGGAAATTTTAAGTGCACCCATATGGGTCCTTCAGAAAATTATAAAAAAGTCTTCAATTGGGGTATCTGAGGACGCGTAGTTATTTCAGTATTAAGAATACAAACACGTGAGTTAAGTTTTTCTACCCGTTCAAAAGTTCTCCGCGAAAAACAGTTTGAAACCGAAGTCGACTGCAATAACCCGTCCAAAAAAGCGGAAAGAAAAATGAATAGACGCGTTTTGTCCTGTTGTCAATAGTCCGAAGAGAAAAAGTATTCGAATTATTGGAAGTGAGGCCAAAACGCGTCTATTAATACCTTCCCCGACGGTTTTGGTCGTGTTTTAGCAATCGTCCCCGGTAATAAAGTATCACAATTTGTTAATTAAAATTGTCCAAAATATATGGTTATTAAAGAGAGATGTAATTAAGTGCTCGTTTGAAAGTAAATAAGTATATTTCTTTGCTTCAAAATTGAAGGTATGGATGTTGGAGGTATATATCTATCAATTATATTCAACACCATTGAAAGTGCAACTTTTGTTTAAATGATAATGAGCCACAATCCTGCAAGGAAAAAATTGAGTTTTTATGTATGCAGATGATGTAAAACTTTGTTACACATATCTGCCTTCGAACTTGTTCTGTTTTAATCAGCTTCAGGCCGATCTTGACTTATTTCAAAGCTGGTGTACTGCAAATTTACTTTTTTTGAATTACTCTAAATGTAAGCAAATGACTTTTCATCGTGTGAAGCCGGTCCTATCATCTTATACACTTAACGGCGACCCCTTGGAGCGGATATCTATTGTAACTGATCTAGGAAGTATTTTTGATCCGAAATTAAGTTTTACCACACATATTTCAACCGCTATAAACAAAGCAACTGGTGTATTAGGTTTTATCAAACGTTGGGCTAAAGAGTTTGATGACCCTTATTTCACAAAGATCCTTTATACCTCGCTGGTACGTCCTATTCTCGAGTACTGTTCATGTGTCTGGTCTCCGATCTATCAAATCCATGTTGATCGGATTGAGTCGGTCCAGAGACGGTTTTTAATTTTTGCATTACGAGGTCTCAACTGGGAATCAAGTACTCATCTTCCACCATACAGGAATAGACTTCTTCTAATTAATTTGCCATCTCTAGAGAATCGTAGAGTATTACTTGGCGTTATGTTCATTCACAAGCTCATCATTGGTGTGATTGACTCCCCTTACCTAATCAGTCAACTAAATTTTGCGGTTCCTGCTAGGGCGTCCAGACATTTTGTGCCTTTTCATTTACCTCTCTGCCGGCAAAATTTTGCTAGAAACAGTCCCCTGCGCCATTGGTGCTCGCGGTACAATGATTTGTATAACTGCATTGGCTTTGAATGTTCGTTTGCTGCTTTACATACTGCTATACTCTTATGTTTAGCCTGATATTTTAATTTTATTTTTTCTTATACAATGCGATGTCAAATGTTTATAACAGACAAATTTTCTATGTACCTTTTTTGAATTTTTTAATTTTAAGAATGGCTCTGTATTGTACATATATATCTGTCTATTACAATAATTAGTCGACCGCTTTGTGTTTGCGTGGACTTTAAATAAATAAATAAATAAAAATGTATATCGGAAGAAGAATTACTGATTTCATGGAAGATACAAAATGTTCACAAGTTGTTTGAGTTAAAGCAATTATAGCTTATTTAACGGATAATTTCGCAGCGGATTTTCACAAGCATCAAAACGTCAAACTTAGCATAGTGACCTTATCTTTTTACTGATATATATATTTATTTAATGCTTTATACGCTTACACAGGTCTGGTCTATTAAGCGCCGTCGTTTCGCTGTCTCTTTGAAAAAAGCACAACTTAAATAATTTTATTAGGATTTGCAACTAAATAACAATTTTACACACAAAAACACAAGTAAACAAAACCCAGCTCATTCGAATATCGGTTGTGTTTAATTGCGAAAAATGAAAAGCAAATATAATTGAGCTCATATTTATTGTTTTTTTGCATATTAATCTTTGAAAAAAGCACAACTTAAATAATTTTATTAGGATTTGCAACTAAATAACAATTTTACACACAAAAACACAAGTAAACAAAACCCAGCTCATTCGAATATCGGTTGTGTTTAATTGCGAAAAATGAAAACCCGATCGCAATTCGCGACACCATTTGGAACAGATATCGGTTTTCATTCCCTATTATTAAGAATTCATGAGCTTAACACCGGCTTATAATAATTGAATATTCAATTATTATATTTTTCTAAGAGAAACTGAAAAGAAAGAAAGAAACAATTACTGGCATATTGCGATGATACCATTTCGAAAACCGCCACGTAATCATCAGCAGGCAATTTCGTAATGTTACCAAAGGTTTCACCGAGATTCAGACCGCGAATCACACGGTGAAACTGCAGCAGCCTTAATCACTAGACTATCCTGCTTGTATGTATTTCCTTGCTTAATTCAGTTTATCTCATTTCTACATTTCTCTGTATTAATTTGTGTATTACGTAGATTTGTTTTTGTAAAGTTTCTTTTTCGTTGAGAATGAGAAGCTTTGCAAACTTGGGCTCAGTTTTACATATTTATGTTAATTTTATTAGGCTTTGCTGGTCTAGTGCAGTTAATTCAATTAAAAACTCGTACTTTTTCTAAAAAATATCACCCTACGTTTCGCCAAGCTCCTTGGCATCCTCAGGGGCATAATCTTTATTTACAACCACAAAAAGACAAAACAAAAACAAGCAGAATTAATTTTTGAAAACACATATATAAATCACTATAAAACATTGGTGACAAACTTACATAAAAAGTATTAAATTAAGGTGTAAAATTCACACAACATAACACAACAACACTGTTTGTTTACAAAACCAAAATTTTAGTATTGACAATGCTACCATGATAGTCAGATGGTACTGAGTATATTGGTATGATTTATGTTTTTAATGTTTTTTAAAACAGTTTTTATTGCTTTAATGACAAAATAACGTAAGTTTATCTTGTTAAATTTTTAACTATTTACCAAATTGTTTTCTTTGTTGTTTTCATGTCTGTTTTGTGAAACTAATTGATAATTTTTATATCAAGGGAAAATCACCACGTACGAAAATAAACCTAGGGTAACCCTGGAATGTGTTTGTATGATATGGGTATCAAATGGAAGGTATTAAAGAGTTTTAAAAAGGAGTGGGACATAGTTCTATACGTGGACGCCATTTCGGGATATCGCCATAAAGGTGGACCAGTAGGTCGATTCTGTAACTAATTTAAACAACATTTCATGTTGTTTCTACATCTTAACAACTTTTTTGTTGTTAAGCGATTCTGTAGCACCTTTAACAAGACTTGACCTTATTTATTGTCAACAATCACAATCAGCTGATTTGATTTATTTATTTTTGTGGCTAAGCTAAAGGCATTTCAGTTTGTGTTGTTATTAAAAAGATTTTTTGTTGTTTTCAGTTTTTTGTGGGTAAAAAATTTATTTAATGGCGTTTGAATATGTTGCAATGCATCTGTTTAATGAGGAAGTTAATGTGCCTACAGTTGACCGGCGTAGGCTTCGGGAAGTTGATAACCCTTTCGATTTGACACCATCGGAGTTCCGTAAACTATACCGATTAAGTCCCAGCTTAACTGAAAATATAATATCGCAGTTAAGTGGCCAGTTAAAAGTAGAAAGGATAACGGCGTTATCAGCCGAAAAGCAGGTAATCTTATAAAAATCGGCTTATTTATATAGTTGCATAAATGTATAAATAACTCGCAGTTTTTAGCAGCGTTACGGTTTTATGCCACTGGATGCTACCAACGATCAGTAGGGGAACAATGGGGAATATCGATGAGCCAAACGTCAATAAGCCGTTCCGTACACCGTGTGACAGACGCAATAAACAATTCTTTGTTTTCCCAACATGTGAAATTCCCTATGACGCAAACAGAGCGCCAGGCGGAAAAGGAAATTTTTGCATCAGCGCCTGCACCGTTTGTACCGGGCACTATCGGTGCAATCGATTGCAGTCACGTGTCGATTTTGGGTCCTAAAAATTACGAAGCTAGTTACGCCAACCACCACGGATACCATTCGATCAACATACAAATGGTAGGAAGGAAATAGCACACAATAATTATATTAATGATGCCTTTTTTTAAACTTGCAGATATGTGATCCCAGCCTTAAAATTTTAAACGTGAACGCCAAATTTCCAGGAGCAAGACATGATTCGTTTATTTGGAGCTCATCTGCAGCACGTAGGGTAATTCAGCGGTCATACGAATCTGGAAATCACAACATGTTTTTGATAGGTAAGGTGTTTCAATTCCATGTGCGTTGTAATATTAAAAGCAAATAATTGCCGGTGATTCTGGATATCCATTGGAGTCTTGGCTGATGACACCTTTGCCAAATCAGCCAGAAGGAACACCGAAGTTTCGGTACAATGAGGCGCTATGTAAAGCACGTAATCCTGTCGAGAGACTTTTTGGTGTCCTTAAAAGTACATGGCGGTGCTTATCACGCCAAAGAGTACTAATCTGTGAACCTGGTTTTGCGGGAAAAATAGTAAACACGTGCGCAACATTGCACAATATTCGTTTGGGTGAACAACAGACCGATTTCGACGAAAGAGTTGTTTATGATCACGAAATCGAAACAGAAATCGTTTCCGATGTCGTTGCTGCAAGCTCGATTGCAAAACGTGTACAAGAACGGCTAATCGCAAATTTCTTTTAAAAAGGTGTCCTACCTCCATCCCTATCCTATCTTTATCCCTGTTGAACATTCTCGGTGCGGCTTCAGTCAGGGGGATTACTCTATATTGTGATGCGAAAGAAAATTCTGTCAAATTTGAAACAAAAATGGAAAAAGTTACAAAAATGAAGTGTTTTCGAAATTTTCGTAGTGTTTAAAAATTTTGTATGGACAATATACCCCTTAAACAAAATAATTTTAGTTATTCCAGCTATAACGAATTTTATTGATATTTCATCAAAACAAAGTTTTAAAAGCCAGTTTATAAAAAAATGCATGTACATTATAGTGGTAAAAAAAAACTCATTTTTGATTATTTTCAAGTCTTATTGTCTTAAAAGTTTCATTTAGGAAAAAAAAAATGTCCTCCAAAGTTCAGCTTGATATCTCAATCCTACACTGAGCTCAATTAATTTTTATTTTCCCATATAAATTACTATGTAAATATTTTTTTTTCAAGTTTTTATACGATGAAACTACGTAAAAATTTTTTTAGGAATTTTCCACCAAAAAAAACGTCTTTTTTGATACATTTTTTATTGGCCCACGGCTAACTTTTTTGTAGGAAATTTCATTTTATTTAATGGAAAATTCCGAAAAAAATTTTTACGTAGTTTTATCGTATAACAACTTGAAAAAAAAATATTTACATAGTAATTTATATACGAAAATAAAAATTGATTGAGCTCAGTGCAGGATTGAGATATCAAGCTGAGCTTTGGAGGGAATTTTTTTGACCTAAACAAAGCTTTTGAGATGATAAGCAAACAACTTTTATTTTTTGGACGACTCTAATGTACATACATATACAATATGTATCAAAATAGTTAGATCTATAAATAAATCTATTTCTGATATTTCATCAAAAGAAAGGCTTACAAATTCAGTTTATAAAAAATTGCATGTACATTAAGCTGGGTTGATTTGCATGGACGAAAGTTAACCCATATCGCGCCACCGATTTTTCGATAGGTTTTGGGCTCAGGAAAAAAAGTTCCACTAAGCATACCCAAAAAAATAATTTTCGAGCCTGCAAAATTTGAGTTTTTTAACTTTTTTTCTTTGAGTTTTAAGGTTTTTTTCATGACCGACTTAAAAAATTTTGACTTGATTTTAAAATTTTCATGTATACCCTTTCGGACTCAAAATTGTCCGCTAAAAACTTTGGCGATAACAATTTTTTGAAAAAGGAAAAAATATTTTTTGGGTTTTGAGGAGTGTTTTGGTGAAAAAATTTATTTTTTCGACATTTTTTTAAGGGTTTCTTCAGAAAAGTGCAAAAGTGTTGCCGATGAAAACGAATTTGTCTCATAGTTCCTATCCCACTTAAAGTTATGCGATAAAAAAGTTGGCATTAACAGTTTTAAAAAAAAAAGTTTTTTTGGTTTTTGGGACTTGTTTTGATCGAAATCGATTTTTTGCATTTTCAAGGCTCCAAATCATTTTTTATGTATTTTTTTCTTTTTTTCAAAAAAACTGTTATCGCCAAAGTTTTTAGCGGACAATTTTGAGTCGGACAGGGTATACATGAAAATTTTAAAATCAAATGAAACTTTTTTAAGTAAAGGTCATGAAAAAAACCTTAAAAATCAAAGAAAAAAGGTCAAAAAACTCAAATTTTGCAGGCTCGAAAATTTTTTTTTTGGGTATGCTTAGTGGAACTTTTTTTTCCTGAGCCCAAAAACTATCGAAAAATCGATGGCGCGATATAGGTTAATAAATCGACCGAGCTTAATGTACATACATATACAATATATATCAAAATAGTTAGTCTATTAGTTTGAAGACATATAAATAATTCTTAAATATTTTTATTTATTAACCAAAGAACATCTTAGTTAACAATGAGAAAGATATGTCAGTTTTCGGTTTTTCATTTTTCGATTTGTGAATTTTATATTGTCAATAAAAAATTATCCTAAAATATATATGTAGTACATATTTCATTTTTGATTTTCATGACACCGAATAGCGGTCTTAAAAAATCCCTATGATCGGAAAATTATTTGTTACTAAAAGTCAAAAAATTACTATTAAAGAAAATTTTTTTTTTAATTCTCATTTAAAGTAAAGTTGCAGGTAATGAAAATTTTAACTGCGTGAAAGCATGAGCACAAGCATTCATCCCCTAACCAATTGCTATCATTGCGTTTGCCATTTCTACAGTTGCGGCTGCAATTCTGCTTATTGCCTCAGCCTGGGCCTGCGAGGACTCTGCTAGCATCTATTAAAATGAAAGACAAATTAAAACTGAAAAACTATGATCTATCCTTCGTGTGTATACCTTTTGTGTTTCGGCTTGTGTTTCCGCAATCTTTAAAAATTTTGTTTGGTTTGTTGGTGAACCTGCATTCCGTTTCCTCTTCGCTCCCCTTCGTGGTGTCTGCTTTGCCGTTCTCGGAGTTGTACACCGAGTCTCCGATTCGCCTTCAGACACGCTGGGTCATTGAGGAGTGTCATCTTCATCTACGACCCGGTGAAAATATTCCCCTTCGTCTTCCATGTTCAATTGTTGTTCCTAGAAGCAGCATTATTTAAATTTAACAGGCTTATTTAAATCTATAACAGAAACATTATAAATAAAAGTTTTAAATTTAACTAAGGCATGACGTGGCTGAATGCGTTTATAACACTTCAACCATCGTTCGAATCCCACTCCCGGGAGAAAAGGCTTTCAAGAGATTTAAAAAAGGTGTAATCGAAACAGCTGTCGCCTTGTCCATCCTGATACCATGTTGTTTAAATTTTTCCCAAATTATTAAATAAATTATAAATTAAAAATTGCTTGAAAAAAATGTTTTCATATATTTAAAGCAATAAGTGTAATCCCCGCTCAAAAACTCATACAAAAGTTTTAAAGTTTACACAATCAAATTTTTAAACTTTTTCGGCAGAGATTCCAAACATTTTTTGATTACGCAGTTTTGTAGCCCATTAAATTTTAGTATAATAATATGCAAGTTAGAAGTACAAGATTTTCCCCAAAATTTTAAATTTTTTTGTTGTTGTGTTAGCAGTACTTCACCCTGCTTAACTGGCACGTCCATATGGTGGATTGTCATTGGATTCTTCTAACGGAAGTCCCAGGAAACAACAGGGTTGGTAATTTGGAGGTACTTCATACTTGCAAATTATTGTAGTAAAATTTAATGGGCTACAAAACTGCGTAATCAAAAAATGTTTGGAATCTCTGCCGAAAAAGTTGAAAAATTTGATTGTGTAAACTTTAAAACTTTTGTATGAGTTTTTGAGCGGGGATTACACTTATTGCTTTAAATATATGAAAACATTTATTTCAAGCAATTTTTAATTTATAATTTATTTAATAATTTGGGAAAAATTTAAACAACATGGTATCAGGATGGACAAGGCGACAGCTGTTTCGATTACACCTTTTTTAAATCTCTTGAAAGCCTTTTCTCCCGGGAGTGGGATTCGAACGATGGTTGAAGTGTTATAAACGCATTCAGCCACGTCATGCCTTAGTTAAATTTAAAACTTTTATTTATAATGTTTCTGTTATAGATTTAAATAAGCCTGTTAAATTTAAATAATGCTGCTTCTAGGAACAACAATTGAACATGGAAGACGAAGGGGAATATTTTCACCGGGTCGTAGATGAAGATGACACTCCTCAATGACCCAGCGTGTCTGAAGGCGAATCGGAGACTCGGTGTACAACTCCGAGAACGGCAAAGCAGACACCACGAAGGGGAGCGAAGAGGAAACGGAATGCAGGTTCACCAACAAACCAAACAAAATTTTTAAAGATTGCGGAAACACAAGCCGAAACACAAAAGGTATACACACGAAGGATAGATCATAGTTTTTCAGTTTTAATTTGTCTTTCATTTTAATAGATGCTAGCAGAGTCCTCGCAGGCCCAGGCTGAGGCAATAAGCAGAATTGCAGCCGCAACTGTAGAAATGGCAAACGCAATGATAGCAATTGGTTAGGGGATGAATGCTTGTGCTCATGCTTTCACGCAGTTAAAATTTTCATTACCTGCAACTTTACTTTAAATGAGAATTAAAAAAAAATTTTCTTTAATAGTCATTTTTTGACTTTTAGTAACAAATAATTTTCCGATCATAGGGATTTTTTAAGACCGCTATTCGGTGTCATGAAAATCAAAAATGAAATATGTACTACATATATATTTTAGGATAATTTTTTATTGACAATATAAAATTCACAAATCGAAAAATGAAAAACCGAAAACTGACATATCTTTCTCATTGTTAACTAAGATGTTCTTTGGTTAATAAATAAAAATATTTAAGAATTATTTATATGTCTTCAAACTAATAGACTAACTATTTTGATATATATTGTATATGTATGTACATTAAGCTCGGTCGATTTATTAACCTATATCGCGCCATCGATTTTTCGATAGTTTTTGGGCTCAGGAAAAAAAAGTTCCACTAAGCATACCCAAAAAAAAAATTTTCGAGCCTGCAAAATTTGAGTTTTTTGACCTTTTTTCTTTGATTTTTAAGGTTTTTTTCATGACCTTTACTTAAAAAAGTTTCATTTGATTTTAAAATTTTCATGTATACCCTGTCCGACTCAAAATTGTCCGCTAAAAACTTTGGCGATAACAGTTTTTTTGAAAAAAAGAAAAAAATACATAAAAAATGATTTGGAGCCTTGAAAATGCAAAAAATCGATTTCGATCAAAACAAGTCCCAAAAACCAAAAAAACTTTTTTTTTAAAACTGTTAATGCCAACTTTTTTATCGCATAACTTTAAGTGGGATAGGAACTATGAGACAAATTCGTTTTCATCGGCAACACTTTTGCACGTTTCTGAAGAAACCCTTAAAAAAATGTCGAAAAAATAAATTTTTTCACCAAAACACTCCTCAAAACCCAAAAAATATTTTTTCCTTTTTCAAAAAACTGTTATCGCCAAAGTTTTTAGCGGACAATTTTGAGTCCGAAAGGGTATACATGAAAATTTTAAAATCAAGTCAAAATTTTTTAAGTCGGTCATGAAAAAAACCTTAAAACTCAAAGAAAAAAAGTTAAAAAACTCAAATTTTGCAGGCTCGAAAATTATTTTTTTGGGTATGCTTAGTGGAACTTTTTTTCCTGAGCCCAAAACCTATCGAAAAATCGGTGGCGCGATATGGGTTAACTTTCGTCCATGCAAATCAACCCAGCTTAATGTACATGCAATTTTTTATAAACTGAATTTGTAAGCCTTTCTTTTGATGAAATATCAGAAATAGATTTATTTATAGATCTAACTATTTTGATACATATTGTATATGTATGTACATTAGAGTCGTCCAAAAAATAAAAGTTGTTTGCTTATCATCTCAAAAGCTTTGTTTAGGTCAAAAAAATTCCCTCCAAAGCTCAGCTTGATATCTCAATCCTGCACTGAGCTCAATCAATTTTTATTTTCGTATATAAATTACTATGTAAATATTTTTTTTTCAAGTTGTTATACGATAAAACTACGTAAAAATTTTTTTCGGAATTTTCCATTAAATAAAATGAAATTTCCTACAAAAAAGTTAGCCGTGGGCCAATAAAAAATGTATCAAAAAAGACGTTTTTTTGGTGGAAAATTCCTAAAAAAATTTTTACGTAGTTTCATCGTATAAAAACTTGAAAAAAAAAATATTTACATAGTAATTTATATGGGAAAATAGGATTGAGATATCAAGCTGAACTTTGGAGGACATTTTTTTTTTCCTAAATGAAACTTTTAAGACAATAAGACTTGAAAATAATCAAAAATGAGTTTTTTTTTACCACTATAATGTACATGCATTTTTTTATAAACTGGCTTTTAAAACTTTGTTTTGATGAAATATCAATAAAATTCGTTATAGCTGGAATAACTAAAATTATTTTGTTTAAGGGGTATATTGTCCATACAAAATTTTTAAACACTACGAAAATTTCGAAAACACTTCATTTTTGTAACTTTTTCCATTTTTGTTTCAAATTTGACAGAATTTTCTTTCGCATCACAATATAGAGTAATCCCCCTGACTGAAGCCGCACCGAGAATGTTCAACAGGGATAAAGATAGGATAGGGATGGAGGTAGGACACCTTTTTAAAAGAAATTTGCGATTAGCCGTTCTTGTACACGTTTTGCAATCGAGCTTGCAGCAACGACATCGGAAACGATTTCTGTTTCGATTTCGTGATCATAAACAACTCTTTCGTCGAAATCGGTCTGTTGTTCACCCAAACGAATATTGTGCAATGTTGCGCACGTGTTTACTATTTTTCCCGCAAAACCAGGTTCACAGATTAGTACTCTTTGGCGTGATAAGCACCGCCATGTACTTTTAAGGACACCAAAAAGTCTCTCGACAGGATTACGTGCTTTACATAGCGCCTCATTGTACCGAAACTTCGGTGTTCCTTCTGGCTGATTTGGCAAAGGTGTCATCAGCCAAGACTCCAATGGATATCCAGAATCACCGGCAATTATTTGCTTTTAATATTACAACGCACATGGAATTGAAACACCTTACCTATCAAAAACATGTTGTGATTTCCAGATTCGTATGACCGCTGCATTACCCTACGTGCTGCAGATGAGCTCCAAATAAACGAATCATGTCTTGCTCCTGGAAATTTGGCGTTCACGTTTAAAATTTTAAGGCTGGGATCACATATCTGCAAGTTTAAAAAAAGGCATCATTAATATAATTATTGTGTGCTATTTCCTTCCTACCATTTGTATGTTGATCGAATGGTATCCGTGGTGGTTGGCGTAACTAGTTTCGTAATTTTTAGGACCCAAAATCGACACGTGACTGCAATCGATTGCACCGATAGTGCCCGGTACAAACGGTGCAGGCGCTGATGCAAAAATTTCCTTTTCCGCCTGGCGCTCTGTTTGCGTCATAGGGAATTTCACATGTTGGGAAAACAAAGAATTGTTTATTGCGTCTGTCACACGGTGTACGGAACGGCTTATTGACGTTTGGCTCATCGATATTCCCCATTGTTCCCCTACTGATCGTTGGTAGCATCCAGTGGCATAAAACCGTAACGCTGCTAAAACCTGCGAGTTATTTATACATTTATGCAACTATATAAATAAGCCGATTTTTATAAGATTACCTGCTTTTCGGCTGATAACGCCGTTATCCTTTCTACTTTTAACTGGCCACTTAACTGCGATATTATATTTTCAGTTAAGCTGGGACTTAATCGGTATAGTTTACGGAACTCCGATGGTGTCAAATCGAAAGGGTTATCAACTTCCCGAAGCCTACGCCGGTCAACTGTAGGCACATTAACTTCCTCATTAAACAGATGCATTGCAACATATTCAAACGCCATTAAATAAATTTTTTACCCACAAAAAACTGAAAACAACAAAAAATCTTTTTAATAACAACACAAACTGAAATGCCTTTAGCTTAGCCACAAAAATAAACAAATCAAATCAGCTGATTGTGATTGTTGACAATAAATAAGGTCAAGTCTTGTTAAAGGTGCTACAGAATCGCTTAACAACAAAAAAGTTGTTAAGATGTAGAAACAACATGAAATGTTGTTTAAATTAGTTACAGAATCGACCTACTGGTCCACCTTTATGGCGATATCCCGAAATGGCGTCCACGTATAGAACTATGTCCCACTCCTTTTTAAAACTCTTTAATACCTTCCATTTGATACCCATATCATACAAACACATTCCAGGGTTACCCTAGGTTTATTTTCGTACGTGGTGATTTTCCCTTGATATAAAAATTATCAATTAGTTTCACAAAACAGACATGAAAACAACAAAGAAAACAATTTGGTAAATAGTTCAAAATTTAACAAGATAAACTTACGTTATTTTGTCATTAAAGCAATAAAAACTGTTTTAAAAAACATTAAAAACATAAATCATACCAATATACTCAGTACCATCTGACTATCATGGTAGCATTGTCAATACTAAAATTTTGGTTTTGTAAACAAGCAGTGTTGTTGTGTTATGCTGTGTGAAGTTTACACCTTAATTTAATACTTTTTATGTAAGTTTGTCACCAATGTTTTATAGTGATTTATATATGTGTTTTCAAAAATTAATTCTGCTTGTTTTTGTTTTGTCTTTTTGTGGTTGTAAATAAAGATTATGCCCCTGAGGATGCCAAGGAGCTTGGCGAAACGTAGGGTGATATTTTTTAGAAAAAGTACGAGTTTTTAATTGAATTAACTGCACTAGACCAGCAAAGCCTAATAAAATTAACATAAATATGTAAAACTGAGCCCAAGTTTGCAAAGCTTCTCATTCTCAACGAAAAAGAAACTTTACAAAAACAAATCTACGTAATACACAAATTAATACAGAGAAATGTAGAAATGAGATAAACTGAATTAAGCAAGGAAATACATACAAGCAGGATAGTCTAGTAATTAAGGCTGCTGCAGTTTCACCGTGTGATTCGCGGTCTGAATCTCGGTGAAACCTTTGGTAACATTACGAAATTGCCTGCTGATGATTACGTGGCGGTTTTCGAAATGGTATCATCGCAATATGCCAGTAATTGTTTCTTTCTTTCTTTTCAGTTTCTCTTAGAAAAATATAATAATTGAATATTCAATTATTATAAGCCGGTGTTAAGCTCATGAATTCTTAATAATAGGGAATGAAAACCGATATCTGTTCCAAATGGTGTCGCGAATTGCGATCGGGTTTTCATTTTTCGCAATTAAACACAACAAATTTAATGGGCTACAAAACTGCGTGCTAAACAATTTTCTAGGACTTCTGTCCAAAAAGCTGAGAATTTTCATGGCAATTTATCGAAGTTTGATGAAATTTGTGTAAACTTTGAAACTTTACATTATTTGAATATTTTTTTAAAGTAAAAAAACGTTTTGAACAATGTTGAAATTTTTTTTAAATATTTCAAATTATTTTTTTTAGCCATTAAATTCTAGATTCTATAGGTACCTATAATACTTAAGTCTGAAGAACTTTTTTCTAATGGATGATGAGTTTTGAAAAAAAATTCTAAATATTCAAGAAGATTTTTCCGATTTTTTAATTTGAAATATTTCAAAAAAGTATCAACATTTTTCAAAACATTTTCTTTACTTTAAAGAAATATTCAAAAACGAAATATAAACACAATTATAACATGCCAATATGAGTAACCTTACAACTATGAAATGGAGTATATATTGATATGACACAACACGCATTACCTTTAGGTCGGGAATATTTTCAGTGACATCCGAGGATCCTTCCATGTAGGTGCTCCCTACTACTACTATTACCATCTTTTCTAATTCGCTAAGGGGCGCTTGTTCAAGGGGTCTGTTGCCAGTCTTCCCCTGTTCCTTTTTCAACTCACGTACATGAGTGGACGTGCGACTTTTTAAGTCCCGCCAGACCTATAATAAATAAGTCGAAAAATATTTGTAAGTTCCAAATAATTACAAATATATACATATGTACATATCGTACACCCAGATCTAAACAGCGATAAACTCAAAAAATCACAATGTTCAAAAAACTCGAAAAACTAACTGCCTTTCTCCCCCATATGCGCCAATGGAATTTTAAATTTTTTATTAGTTATTCGAGTATACAGATCGGTGGGTATTGAATTGGGGAACGATGTAGTACTACTTCACTCAATTCTCATACTTATACTAGGTTCAAACACACACCAAATTGGCAATTTATACTATTTGGGCAATTTATTACGCAATTTATCATATAATAAATTGTAATAATAAATTGCCAATTTAAAAAAAATTGCGTAATAAATTGTTTCAAACTGCAAATACAACCTTGTAAAGTGTGTTTATTGAGTAGATTTCAACGTCAGTTGCGCATGGCTGAACTATATGGTTGGCTCATCTCATCAGCTGATTTTATGTCTTTCATTTCACTGGAGTAGGGATTGTCAAAAGAAGATGGCAAACTCAAAATGAAACCAAACATTGAACACATTTTCTTACAACACACAAAAATTTCAAAGTTTTATGTTTTCATTCCATTTAATTCGCCTAATACCAACACGCACATTTTGACAGTCTGAACAAAGGTATGTTCTTGCTGTAGAGATGAGCCAACCAGCTATCAAATTACTATTGTGTAAGCTAAATCGAGTTGTATGAACAGCACTCAATTCAAATCGAAATTTCCTCAATTTATTTTTCTGTTTGAACATAGTATCTCATTACATATGTTCAACCGACTTTACCGCGCCTCCAACGGCATTCAACTTCGCGCCCATTTCAGCCCACTTCTTACGGCTTTCTAATTTGCCATGCATTTTTTGGAATTTTCCGCTGGCGAAGTCTGGGTCGGATATAAAAACATCGAGCATCGCGCTTAGCTGCTCCCCCGATGCACGACTTCTTTTTAATTGCGAAGACATTCTGTTGAAATAAATCGAAAAAAGTAATCAAATGCTTCCCTTTGATTTAGAAAAAACGATTGTTATAAGAAGGTAGAGGAGGCTTTTCTGATCACAAACATATAGTTCCTAGCATACTGAGCTTTATAGTAATCGAGGTAATAGTGGTTAAAGTTGGAAGTTTTACGTACTCCTACAGCGTTTTTCATCAATATTTACCGCCTTCGCTTAATCTCGCCCAATCTAATTGGACACTTACGGAGCAAGCTTCAAGGGATGCGCCCTTTTTAGCTAGTTCGTCCGCTTTTTCATTCCCATCTATTCCCATATGCCCTGGGACCCAATATAGATGTATGCTTCTCCCTGTGCCGATTCTCTCCAGAGGCTGCTTACACTCTAACACGCATTTCGATGCTGTGCTATGCGAGATTATTGCCTTAATTGCTGCTTGACTGTCAATATAAAAGTTAACACGGTTGCAGCTTAAGCTATTCCCTTCCAGGGTTTCTACTGCTTTGGTTACGGCTAATTTTCCGCTTGGAAAACGCTATAGTAATCCTGCAGCCTGTAAGATCTGCTTATTTCCGGATCAGCGCAGTATACCGCAGACCCTACTCCTTCCACTACTTTGGAACCATCGGTGTACACATGTATCGCCTCGTCCACCATTTGCGCACCCTTGCGCCAACCGTCCACCTCTATTGTGGCCTTAAGATCTCCCTCGAAGAGCAGATAGGGAATCATGTAGTCTGTTCGTCTTGTATTTGATGACGCTATACTACTATGGCCATATGGTCGGCGCTCAAGCTGCCCCGAAGCACCGAGCCTGGTTGCGGTCGTTAACGCTTTGTTCTTTGCTACCAGGTCTACAGGTGGGATGTGCAGAATGGCATACAGTGCAGCCGTCGGGGTTGTTTTCAGGGCTCCCGTAATGCTAAGCATCGATAGTCTGCATACCCCCTCTAATTTTTTGAGGTATGTTGTTTTTTGTGTGGCTTTCCACCAAACAAGAACTCCATAGTATAGAATAGGGCTTACAATCTCTGTAAAAACCCAATGAAAAAGAGAGAGCGATAGGCCCCACTTACACCCTAGCATTCTTTTACATGCATAGAGTGCCGTTGAGGCCTTCTTGACCCTCTCCTCCACGTTGGGCTTCCATGACAGCTTACTGTCTAGGATGATTCCTAGATATTTTGTGCAAGGTTTCTCCTGTAAGGTCACCCCTCCTAACTTAGGCCTGGTCCAATTTGGGACATTAGATGCCCAGGTATGAATATCCCGAAGCGCCCGATCCATCAAAGAACTAATCGTTGGAAGGCACTTTCCACTTATGACAATTGCAACGTCATCTGTGTAAGCCGTAAGTTTTACGGGTCCCTCATGGAATTGCCTGAGCAGTTGGTTGATGACCAGCGTCCACAGCAAAGGTGATAGCACCCCTCCCTGCGGCGTTCCCCTGTCCACTGATTTCGTGGCCTCATACAATCCCCATTGTGATGTAACCTTTCTGCAATTTAATATGCAGCCGCTCCATCTGATTAAGGCAGGATGTACTTTAATGTAATTAAGACCATCCATAATCGCCCATTTTGCAACATTATTGAAAGCCCCGGCAATGTCCAAGAAGACTCCTAGAGCATACTGCTTATATTCCAGGGATTTCTCTATGCTTATTACCACCCTATGCAATGCGGTGTCTACTGACTTGCCTTTGGTGTACGCATGCTGTGTTGTGGAGAGCAGCTTTTCATCCACGTTGGACTTTATCTACACATCTGTCATCCTCTAAAAGGTTTTGAGCAGAAATGATGTTAAGCTAATGGGTCTATAGTCTTTGGGATACACGTGACCGATTTTCCCCGCCTTTGGTAGAAAAGCTACACGAGCAGTTCTCCAAGAGTGCGGTACATGATTCAGTCTTACGCACCCATCGAATGTTATTTTAAGCCATTCCACGACCGCCCTACTTGAGACTTGTAGCATGGCCGGGAATATACCATCTGGGCCCTGCGATTTAAACTTAGAAAAATCCTTCACTGCCCACTCGATCTTGGTATCGGTCACCAAGCCCGGCACTACTAGCTCCGTGATTGAAGTGTGAGTGATGTCTGCTGGCTCTTCTAAACCGTCTCCCGATGGAAATGTATATCGAGAAGCACCTCAAGGGATTCCTCACTATTACGTGACCATTCCCCGTTCTCTTTCTTTATTAGTCTCTGGACTATGTTTCCCATTGCTAGGACTTTTTTCGACCGTGCTGTTTCGCTGGAGCACTCTATGTCCGTACAGAAACTTTTCCATGAGTTTCTCTTCGCCCTGGTAATTTCACGCTTGTAGATCCTCAGTAGATCCCTGTACTCGTCCCGACACGCTTTGCTTTCAGCGGTCATTGCGAGCTTAAACATTTCTTTTACCTGTCTTCTGAGAAGACTCAGCTCATTGCTCCACCATGGCGGCTTTGCTTTTCCTCTGAATCTTCTTAGAGGTCAAGCTTTGTTATACGCAGTCATAAGCGTCCTTGTTAGGAATTCATTCGACTCCTCCAGTTCCTCTACATTAGCAACCTCTTTGGGTTGTCCCAGTTTTTTTTCTACATGTTTCTGGAATTTAGTTTAGTTCGTTGGCCTAGGCTTTCTAAAGGTTCCTCCCTTCTCTACCCTCTTTAGGGGGATGCTGAAGCTGATATACGCATGGTCGGAGAAGGATGTCTATCAAGAACCATCCAAACATACCTTGATATATCACGCTCGGAGCTCAATGTAATATCCAGAACATTGCTGGATGTTGGACCAATGTATGTAGGGACATTTCCCTTGTTGGCTATCTGCAAATTGGTTTGCAGGATGTAAAAAACAGAGATTCGCCTCTCTCGTTCGTATCTGCTCCTCCCCACGCATTGTGGTGCGCAATTGCATCTGCGCCTATGACCAACCGCCCTTTGCGCCCTTCCTCCTGTACTAGCCTTTTGCACTCCATCGGTGGAACGAGATCCTCAGTGGTGTAATTAAGCAGCATATATGAATGCAGCTGTTTCCTTACCATTACTACAGCTCGCACCCGTCCTTCCGTTTGCGTATAGTAAGCGCCAAACCCGCGCGCGCTAAGTCCAGAAACCTTTCCTCCCGATGAGAGCCACGGCTCCTGGATCAGTGCCACGTCAAACAAACCCTCCTCAAGTCTTAGGAGGAGTTTGCTCGACGCCACTACTGTGTTGGAGGTTTATCTGTAGGACTCGCAGCACCATTGGGCTGTTTGTCCCCCTCCAGCACCTTCGTCTTGACGTCGTCCTCCTCCCCTTTCGAGGCCCCCTTTAGCCTCTCGTGACTGTTGTGCCGGGTTTCCTCTGTGCGAGTCACTGGACCATTTAGCGGTTGGTCCTCTTCTAGCACGTTCGTGGTGACGTCGGGGACCTCCACCTGTCTTTTTCCCCTTAGGCTTTTGAGGTTGTTGTTGTTGTTGTTGTAGCAATGCTCGCCCCACCTAATAGCCGCGGCCGATCACAAATTGTCATCAATATCCTCTAACGGGAGTCCAAAGAAACTTGCTGTTTCAACAGGGGTGGACCATAAGGAAAGGGGTGTTAGAGGCGTTCACATTACAATTAAAGAGATGGTTGGTGTCATGTGGGGACACAGCGCATGCGGGGCATACATTTTGTATGTCGGGGTTGATTCTGGATAGGTAAGAGTTTAAGCTATTACAGTATCCAGAACGAAATTGAGCAAGAGTGACACGCGTTTCCCTGGGGAGTATGCGTTCCTCTTCCGCGAGTTCTGGATATTTTTCTTCAAGTACTGGATTCACAGGGCAATTCCCGACATAAAGGTCCGACGCCTGTCTATGGAGTTCACCAAGGACCTGCTTGTGTTTTTTCGCTTCATACGGCTGGGTTCTCAGGTGCCGTATTTCCTCAAAATGCTTACGAAGATGACTCCTTAGGCCCCTAGGCGGTGCTGCTTCGTCAATCAGATGTCTGTTGGGATGCCCAGGTTTCTGGGTATTCAACAGAAACTGTTTGGTAAGCATCTCATTTCTCTCCCTGATGGGGAGTATTCTCGCCTCATTATGCAGATGGTGTTCTGGGGACATAAGAAGACAGCCCGTGGCGATTCTGAGAGCAGTATTTTGGCAGGCCTGTAGTTTATTCCAGTGGGTAGTTTTTAGGCTTGGCGACCACGTAGCACGTAATCGGCTGGCTAATTGCTTTGCATGTGGTCATGAGCGTTTCTTTATCTTTTCCCCAGGTACTGCCAGCAAGGGATTTGAGGATTTTATTACGGCTCTGAATTCTCGGAACAATTGCGGTTGCATGCGCACCAAAATGTAGATCCTGATCAAACGTTCACCCAAGATTTTGGGGTGTAGGACAGTCGGTAGCGTAGTGCCATCGACGTGGATGTTCAATAGGGTCGACATTTGGGGCGTCCATGTTGTAAATAAGGTCGCGGAAGATTTAGTCGGTGACAATGCCAGGTTTCGCGAGGCGAAAAAACTGGAGAGATCAGGGAGATAGCCGTTTATTTTATTGCATAGCTCATCGATCTCTGGGCCTGGGCCTGTGGCCATTATTGTTTAGTAATCGGCGTAGGAAACGATTGTGACTCCTTCCGGTGGTGAAGGTAGCTTAGATATGTAGAAATTAAACAAAAGTGGGGATAGGCACCCCTTGTTTAATTCTCCTTGGTTTTGATGTTTCGTTTCTGAATTGCACCGATGCCTGCCGACCACCCAGATAATTTGCGGTCCACCTTTTAAGACATGGGGGAAGGGTAGACCCTTCCAGGTCTTGCAGTAATGAGCCATGGTTGACCGTATCAAAGGCTTTTGATAGGTCTAGCGCTACGAGTACTGTTCTATGGTGGGAGTATTTATTCAAACCGCAATTTATCTGGGTGCTAATGACATTTAGCGCGGAGGTAGTGCTATGGAGTTTTCTGAAGCCATGCTGATGAGGGGCTAGCTGCAAATGTGCTTGGAAATAAGGGAGCAAAATGGCTTCAAGCGTCTTTGCCACTGGCGATAGGAGAGATATCGGACGATATGACTCACCTACGTTAGCTGGTTTCCCAGGCTTTAGTAGCGGGACCACCTTGGCCATTTTCCATTTCTCGGGTATGGCAAAGGTGGAGAGAGACAGGTTGAAGACATGCGCTAAATATTTGAAACCCTCTTTCCCTAGGTTTTTAAGCATCGGCATGGCTATGCCGTCTGGGCCCACTGCTTTGGATGGTTTAGCGCGACCAATGGCGTCCCCAACCTCTCTGGCGGTGATGGTGATTGGTGACGCGCTGAATTTGTGTTTATGTGCGTGTCTATTGGCTCTCCGTCTATCTTTGTCGACCGTAGGATGCATTATATATAGTCGGCAGAAAGCGCTCGCGCATTTTTTCGCATCCGACAGCACCTTATCGCCAAAGGCGATGGAAACTTTGTCTTTGTGCTTAGTCGGATTCGATAGGGACTTTACGGTGAATCAAAGTTTACCTACACCGGTAGAGAGGTTACAACCTCTTAGGTGCTCTTCCCATTTCGCCCGCTTGTGTTCGTCTACAAGCAATCTGATGCGTTGGTTTATATCCCTTATTTGGGGGTCGCCTGGATCAAGCTGTCTTATAAGGTCACGTTCCCTCGCTAAGCTCGCAGCCTCCGCCGGGAAGTGGGGCCGGATTTCGGGAATTCTCCCGGCGGGAATGAAATTTGCCGAGGCGGATTCAATGACCTTACGGAAGGCACGCTCCCCTTGGCGGGCATCTGTCGGGATAGGGAGGGCAGCAAAGCTGCTGTCTTTGCAGATTTATATTCTTCCCACTTTCCTTTTTTGAAGTTTATGAAAGTGCGTTTTTCGGTGACGATGAAGTCGGCGGTACGCTAGAACAAAATAAGTATGGGCAGGTGGTCGGATGCCAATGTTACCATCAGCTGCCAGTTGACGCAGTTTACGAGTTCTGCGCTCACGATTGAGATGTCTGGCGAGCTATGACAGCTTCCTACCATACGTGTGGGGGCGTCTCCGTTTATTGTGCAGAACGTCGTTTCTTCTATTTGATCCGCCAACTTCTCACCCCTACTGTCCGCCCGCAAGTTTGAATGCCATAGGTCGTGATGGGCATTGAAATCGCCTAAGATAATGCGATTGTTGCCAGTGAGTAAGGCCTCGATATTAGGGCGGTATCCACTGAGACACCAGGTGATAGGAGGGATGTAGATGTTGATGATTTCTAGATTTGCATCGCCTGACCGGACAGATAGGCCTTGGCGTTCTAGGACATTGTCTCTGCGGTCGATGCCAGGATCAAATATATAATATTGCACAGAGTGGTGTATAATAAACGCGAGGCCGCCTCCATTTCCGCTCTCGCGGTCTTTCCTGTGGACATTATACCCAGAGCAGGTCTGCAATGCAGATCTTGCTGTGAGTTTAGTCTCTTGAATCGCAGCAATGCGGATGTTGTGCCGCTTCATGAAATCGACTATCTCCGTAATCTTCCAGTTAGTCCATTACAGTTTAACTGCAGAATTCTGAAGTTCATGAGGGGTGACCCCGCCACTCTAGGGGTAAGTGACGGGTGACTACGCCTAGGTTGTGGAAGGCCAGGACGCAATTGCTGTTGTGGCCTTGGGACTGGGCGCCCTTGGGCAAGCATTGGGGTACCCGGATGATTTGGGTTTGCGACCTGGCAACATGGCGCGATGAAACCCGTCGAGGGGTTGCCGTCCAGAGACCAGAACATCTAGGAAAGTGGCACCACCCAAGGCAGGAGCTGCATTGAGCGGATGTCGCAAACCTATATATTCTGTGCTGGCAGACGGTGCAAACGGAGGTAGGGACTAAGAGTCTGTTTCCCTGACCTGCACGATTGCTGCCAGAAAAGAGGGGGCAGAAGAAGACGGGGGCAGGGGCTGATGCTCAGCATTGCTACCAGCTCTACTACGAAGGTAGTAGTTATGAGTGGTATCAGCTGTTTGAGTTGTTGGCGCCGTGGGGCGCGAGCAGCAGCGGGTACTTGTTGTGGCTTGCTGAGCAGCGAGGCTGCTGGAAGGTAGTGGGGGGAGGGGGGGGGGGGGGCGCTTAGGCGTAGACTACGGGACGCCCTTGGGCGTGAGCAGCAAGGAGCCACAAAAGATTTATAAAAGTTACGTGGACGTCGGGTTTTGGGATCAAGCCCAGAACAACCTGTCCGATGCAACCATCCCTTGCACGAGACACACTGAACAGAGTATGACCGTCCTAAAAAGATTCTTTTCTGGCAAATGCAGCAAAACCATTTCTCAGGACCGGGGTCAGGAGACGGACCCGGATTGGGTTCGATACCTTCCCGGAGTAAGAGAATATGTAGCAGTCCTGCTGCAAGCAGCTGCTGGAAGGATGACAATTTGTGGGAGGGACGAAACAAATTAAATGGGGTCACACTGAAATGACAGTCCTTGGTCGGGAAAAGTCCCGAGTCGCTCCGGTACATAGAACCGACTGCCTTGGGAAGCGAGGCTTTTGAGGTCCTTTTCGACTTCGCCCTCCTCAAGCGTGTTAGGGTTTTTATCCTCGGGACTTCTTTTCCTGAGTCGCATGTAGATTTTGCCAGTGCCAAAGGACATTTTGCCAAGCTGCGTGTACCAAATATCCTCCGCCTGCTTGTTTATTTGGAAGATGTAGAACTGACCATCCTCGGTAGGGCGAGATACAGTAAGTACCTTCCAATCCTCTGTCGCTATGTTCAGTTTCTGATTTTGCAGAAGTCGCAGTGTATCCTCCGACTTCAGCACGCATGGTATCCATACCTTAACTTTTGGTTCCGTGGGGATTTGCGCTTTATCCACCACCTCAAACCGCGCGTTCGTGCCTTGCGTTTGACGGTTTGGAACCACTTCCTCGAGCCACCGCAAGCTCGCGATGTTGTCGCACGCTATCATCTTCACACCATTATACCATCCCCCCGAATCAAAGGTTGGAAGGGGCTTGCTTGGTTGTTCCCGCATCATTTTAAGCATTAAGCTAATAAGCTCCCTTTCCACAGATCAGTAGTCATTTGTCCGAAAGGACTGCTACGATCAACCAGCGCCACAGTCAGTGACTGCTTTGCCATATCACTCATCTTCTCGGGAAAAGCAGGAGTCTTAGTGTTATCTCCCTTTGGCAGCTCCGAGAAAGCCGGAGTCTTAGCGTTAACTCCCTTTAGCGCCTCCGAGAAAGCCGGAGTCTTAGCATTATTTTGTCTTATCTCCTACTTCCGTAATTGGAACTTCCCTCTGACTCGCAGCTTTCGAGGAAGTTGCTACCACGCTATTGGAGCCCATCTGTCTTACAGCTTTTGGCCTACTTGCCTTGTCTATACGACTGGCCTGCCTTGCGGCTCTAGGACTAGTCCTTTCTGCCTCTTGAAAGCAGGCTTGTCGCCTTCCGCCGAACGTTGCCTCTTCATTCTGCAATTCGACGCTTCTTCCTCCTCGTACCGGTTGCAGAACCGAGGGTTTCTCGCAGCAAACCTTTTGAACTGCCTTCGACCTACTTCTACCGCTTCATGGGCCCATTCCTAGCGCTCGATCTCCACTTCTGTTGGGTCGACCACTGCTCCCAAAATTTGTACAATTCTTAGTGCTGCACGGTACTGCGAGAGAGCTCTTTTACTTCCTCTGCTCCGTACCCTTCTCCACTCTTCTACTCCGTTTTCATTTGTGTGCTTCTCCAACACGGAGTTCGTTGAATCAGCACTACTCTCGTTCTCCGAGTCCGACGCATCGCTTAATTCGTATTTGTCGTCTTTGGATTGCGACTCAGTTGTCCTCTTTACATCGTCCTTATTACAATCAGGTAATTTATTTGTTTATTTGTTTGTTAAAGTCAAAAGAGACACAAAGCGGTCGACTACTGGATATAAGATACAATACATATAACAAGGAAAGAAAACATAAGCGTTACAAAATTTAAAGTAAAAACTTAAATATTTAATAATCAAATTAATTAAGTTAAATTTTAATTAATACATAAACCAAATCAAAACTAAAAATTAGTTAAAATGATTTTTGAAATAAAATTGACATCTTATTTAAAAATCTTTAAAAATATCATGCCAGACGTGAGAGTATTTCCTTACGAATAGCAGCAATCGAATACTCAAAACTAATGCAGTTGTACAGTTCGTTATAACGCGAGCACCAATTGTGAAGAGGGCTATATTTGGCAAAATTACGCCGTAGAATGGGTAAATGAAAGTGTACATAGTGTCTTATAGTTCTCGCAGGAACAGAAAAATTCAGTCCGCTTACAAGGTCAGTGGAGTCTATCTCACCGATAATCAGTTTATGAAGGAACATTACCCCGAGTAATATTCTTCTATTCTCTAAAGTTGGCAAACTAATGAGAAGAAGTCTATATCTATAAGGTGGAAGATGTTGATTTGATTCCCAGTTAAGAGCGCGTAAAGCGAAGATTAGAAACTGCTTCTGTAGCGACTCAATCCGATCTATATGATTTTTATACCCCGGGGACCAAATACAGGAACAATACTCAAGTATTGGGCGAACCAAAGATGTGTAAAATGTCTTGGTTAAATAAGGATCATCAAATTCTTTAGCTCATCTTTTAATAAATCCGAGTACACCCGATGCCTTGTTTACAATAGATGAAATATGCATGTTAGAGCTCAATTTCGCATCAAAAAGAAAAAAAAAGTCGTTCATCTTGGTCGTGCGACCACCTGCCCGACAAGGCGGGCTCAGCGGACCAGTATTATATACGGGGAAAGAACCGTCCGCCACAGCAGCGCCCCTTACTGTGGTAAGGCCATTAATACTTCCCGAGGTGGCCCGGTATCGGGAAGGCTCCGTTCGAATACAGCCGAATTTATCCCCTGGCTGCAAATCGTCCAATAGGCACGGTCCGCATAACACCCTAGATTAGGGGGTTGGCATTTCTTGGACATCCCGCCGCCCTCCTACACAGCATAATTACAAAGTTAGATAAAAATAATTGAGTCAATATAATTTAAGACCCTTTCATATAGGTTCAAGGTCGTGAATACAAAACAAATGCTTGGAAGACTGGTTTCAACAATTGGACAATATCCGTATATAACAAAAGGAACATGCAGATAGGATCAAGTGGAAAAAATTCCAAATGCATTCTCGTACCCGATGCTCAGTTGAGACAATCCCTAGCACAAAATCTGAGAATTGTTGCCAATTTCAAAAAGGTTGGAATAGAGTTGGCTCTTGTGCATTGTTGCAGCCATTCATCTTTACTGGATAGCAAGGCCATGAACGCTTCTATGGTCATTACGAAGTTTAGTTTTTAACACATGTAACATGTTTAGAAAGCTACAATTACGCGTTGAAATTCATTTCAGCGTTTTATACTTCTGGCTAGTTCCACTACTTAAGCTTTTTTCTTCATAATAAATAATTTTGCTTTTATTTTATTTGACAGATGATGGGAATGTACTTTTCTGAACGATTGAATTTGTCGAATTATGGAACTGAGGCCCCTATTATGAGCATTATTCGATCTTCGATCTTCGCTGGCTATCGAACATCGAAAATCGAATTTTAAATTGGTATTATGACAACTCTCTCTGTCGAAATTTTCGTTGTGTATCTAATTTTCAAGCGAATAGAAATTTGTAGTCGATGCTGTATCGAATAGAAAAAGAATTGTTTAAAATGTAAGTTTTTTGTATTTATGTTCTACTTTTTTACTACCTACTAGTAATTTTAAACTATTTGAATTAATTTTATATAGGTCCAAGGTCGTGAGTACAAAGCAACAGCTTGAAAGACTGGTTTCAATTATGGAACAAAATCCCCATATAGCAAAGGAACTTGCATATTATAGAAATGCAACTTTGCTTGATGCAGCTCAGCCTCCTCGTAATTCAATTTTATTCATCTTTCACAAATAAAATTTTCGAAGACATTCAACACCTTTGATAGCACCACAGACACAGTCGGCTGGGCAAGTCCGAGTGCATTTTCGTTTCCAACGGTCAGTTGGAGAACTGTTGCAAAAATTAAAAAATATTAGGAATGTACTCGGCTCTTGTGCATTCCTGCAGCAGTTCATCTGTACTGGACAACAAGTCCATGAACGCTTCTTTGGACAGTCTGAAATTTTGAATAAATCTATAAACAAAACTTATAATTTCAACAATTTAACAACTTATTTAGAAAGCTACACTTACGTGGTGGAATTCACTTCCAAAAGATTTGAACCATCTTACCCGTCTCCTACTTCTGGCTAGCTCCAGTAAGCTTTCCTCTTCATCTGACGAATCATCAAACCACAATTCCGTTGTAGTCATACTTTTATTTTTAATATTTGCATTTAATAACTAGTTCTGCTTTTGTTTATTTATTCTATTTTATTTGACAGAGTATTGGAAATGTGCTATTGTGAACTTTTGAATTTATCGAAATTCACAATAATGCTTGCCTTCATCGAACGCGCGTCGTAATACCGAATGAAAATTCGTTCGATCAGCTCTTTCGACCACAGTCGAAGATCGAATTTGTCTCATAATAGGCGCCTGACACTAGTCTTGATCGATTGGGTGTTATAATACCGAATGAAAATTCGTTCGATAAGCTCTTTCGACCACAGACGAAGATTCAATTTCTCTCATAATAGGGGCCATAATAAAATTTAAATAAATTCCAAACTGGTCAGCTAGTTATTAATAAATTTACAGATTTATGTTTGTTTGTTTTAATGGTGTGTCAATTTATACTTATTATTAAGATTTCATGAGCTGAACACCGGGTTTTTAGGATGGGCGAAGCACTGCTCCAACAACAACACCGGTTTTCATTCCGACAAAACTTAAATCCTAGGCCCCTATTATGAGACAAATTCGATCTTCGACCCTGAACGAAAGAGTTGATCGAACGAATTTTCATTCTGTATTATGACACTCATTCGATCAAGACTAGTGTCATTGTTCGATAGTTCGATAAATTCATCCGGTCGGAAAAGCACATTCCCATCATCTGTCAAATAAAATAAAAGCAAAATTATTTATTATGAAGAAAAAGGCTTAAGTACTGCAACTAGCCAGAAGTATAAAACGCTGAAATGAATTTCAACGCGTAATTGTAGCTTTCTAAACATTGTAACTTTCTAAACATATTGTTACATGTGTTAAAAACTTAAGTTCATAATGACCATAGAAGCGTTCATGGCCTTGCTATCCAGTAAAGATGAATGGCTGCAACAATGCACAAGAGCCAAGTCTATTCCAACCTTTTTGAAATTGGCAACCATTCTCAGATTTTGCACTAGGGATTGTCTCAAATGAGAATCGGGTACGAGAATGCACTCGGAATTTTTTCCACCTGATCTTTTCTGCAAGTTCCATTTGTTATAAACGGATTTAGTCCAATTTTTTAAACCAATCTTCCAAGCAGTTGTTTTGAATTCACGACCTTGGACCTATATGTAGGGTTCTTAAATTATATTGACTCAATTATTTTTATTTAACTTTGTTATTATGTTACTTTGAAATTTCTAATTTTAATTTGTTTTATACATTTAAATTTTCAATAATTGATTTTTCAAAAATTTTCATTATTATTCAATTTTGCATCATGAAAATATAACATTTTCTTTTAAATAATTTTTGTGTGGATATTAATTTTAATAAAATAAAGCATCCTACAATATATACGATAATACAAATAGTTTAAAATTACTGTTAGGTAGCAAAAAAGTAAAAGATAAACACAAAAAACTTACGTTTCAAACTATTTTCTTCTATTCGATACAGCGTCGACAACAAATTTCTATTCGCTTCAAAATTAGATACACAACGAAAATTTCGACAGAGATTTGATGTCATAATACCAATTTCAAATTCGATTTTCGATGTTCGATAGCCAGCGAAGATCGAAGATCGAAAAATGCTCATAATAGGGGCTCTAGTTTCATTCTTCGACATGCCTGGCTGTCTGGCAGCACCTTCTATATTCAATTGCAGGTAGCTTTCTTCGATAACACCTGTGCGATAAGTTTCGATTAGATATTGTGTTTTAGAGGGGAATGCGTGCACGTAAATGAAAACTGGTGGCTATTTAGAACGACAATACTGAAGAGATTTTCAACTTCCTGGTTAAAAAATCGTTTAGAGTGTAATTTGAATAACAAAATTGCGTGTTGTGGATGCAGAGGCTTTACCCGATTGTATCGGAGCCTAAAAGTGGAACAAAAGTAAGCACAGTCATTCGCGATCGCATAAGATTATGTTAAAACGTTCATTCATATATACATAATTTTTATGTACTTTTTATACTAAGGCTAAAGAGAATTAAGTAAATTTTTGGGTAATAGTATAGTTGAGGGGTCGACTGCTAATACGCTACCAAAAATATCGAGTGAGGTGTCAAAAGAAGCGTATTAATCTCGGGAACAATAATCCGAAGGCGGAAAAGAAAAATTTTATCTCTGTCTGGAGATATTTGCAGTTGAAGTTGGCGATTTCCATGTGGTTGTTGTTGTGTTCATACCCACAAAAAAAATTGTGCATCACCGTGGCGGTAGCCACGGTTATACCACACACTCGGACTTGGCATGGCGTAGCCCAGGGTTATCTTTTATAAGCGCGGCCGAAGGCCGCCAACGCAAAAAGGTGTTCTGCGCAAAAATACTATGGATCCGACCCCAGGTTTCGGAGGTACCCGTGGGTCTTTTTTCGGTTTTTCGTTAATATCTTTTTAATGCGTTAACATTTTTATTTTCCGCCATCGGATTATTAATACTGATGTCAAGACGCGTCGTTTGACACCTCTCGATATTTTTGGTAGCGTATTAGCAGTCGACCCCTCAACTAGACTATTACCAATTTTTGTGCAGTTTTTTATAAGATCTCCAGAGTTTAAGTAAGGAAACGATACTTCTGTGATTACTTAAAAAGGCCAATGGCGCTTGGAGCAACACAACAAAACTAAGAAAACAGTTTTTTTTTTTAACATTTTTTCGTTTCATTTTCGCCCATGCACATGTGTATGTATCTATATACAAAAATAGAGGTATTCAATAGTTTAGATTGGGGTCTGCTTGACAACCTCTGTTTTACATCTCTTTAAATATTGTTGTCTTCCAACAGAAATGGGGGTAATTCTTTACTTTAGCTGACAACTGTTAAAACTCGCCCAAAAATATCGGGAGAGGTGTCTAACGACGTGTCCTGACATCGGTATCAATCCGAAGGCGGAAAATAAAAATATACTAATGAAAACCCGAAAAAACCCTCCGAAACCAGGGTACATAGTATTTTTCGGCAGAACACCTCTCTCCGTTGGCGGCCTTTGGTAGGCTAACAAAAGCAGACATTTAATTTGTTCTTTCCTCCCACAAATTGTCATCATCCCAGCAAATCCTTGCAGCGTGAATGCGCCTTTTTCTGCTGCTCGGGGAAGGTATCGAAACCAATACGTGGGCTGTACGTGATCCCGGTCCAGAGAAATAGTTTTGCTGCGTTCGCCGGAAAATAATCTTTTAGCGGTCACACTCCAGTCAGTGGGTCACGTGTAAGGGATGGTTGGATCGGACGGTATGTTCTTGGCTAGACCCCATAACCCGACGTACTCGTAACTTTTACAAATCTTTTGTGGCTCCTTACTGTTTACGCCCAAGTGCGTCCCGTAGTCTGCGCCTTAGCGCGGGGTACCCAATGCTCACCCAGGGACGTCCAGTCCCAGGGCCATAACAGCACTTGCGTCCTGGCCTCCCTCAACTCAAGGCGTAGTTACCCGTCACTTACCCGCAAAGTGACGACATCTCCCCATTGCACTTCAGAATTCAGTAGTTAAACTGTAATGGTTTAGCTGGGAAGATCGCGGAGATTATTGATTTTAAGAAGCGGCCTAACATCCGCATTGATGCGATCCAAGAGACCAAACTCATGGCAAGATCTGCTTTGCAGACCTCATTTGGGTATAACGCCCACAGTAAACATCGCGAGTCCCCCAGCGGGTTAGGGGATCAGAATATACCCGCGGTAGGTATGCCTATCGTAAGAGGCGACTAAACTACCAGATTCAATGGGCTATTTGGCGCAACCCCGGGCGCAAAACCGAGAATTAACAAACCTGCATAAAAGAAAATAGAATCTTATAAAACTGCTCGAAATACTGGATTTTGGGACGAATATAACGTCATTAAGAAAATATATAAAAGAACCATAATTTATAAAAAAAAGAAATACATGGAAGATAGAGTAAATCATAACAATGGCGATATGAAACGTATGTGGAAGTGTCTAAAAGACCTCGTCGAGCTTAATGATGTTAAAAAACATATCACTAAAATTGTAATTAACGGTGAATGCCTGGAAAATGAATATGATATAGCTAATGCCCTAAATAACTTTTTTATACAAAGTATTTTTGAAATTAATGATAGCATCGAAGAAATTGTAAATGGGGATGAAATAAGCGCAAATCATAGTAATTTATTTGAAACATTTAAATTTACTGACATTGTAGTGGACGATATTATTATTATCACAAAATCACTTAAAAACAAATATGGCGGCTACAAGCTTATATCGGAGGGTGTCGTTAAAGATGCCATGACATATACTGCTAATTTCTACAAAGACATAATTAACGAATCCTTAAACAGCGGTATTGTACCTAGTTACTGGAAAATTTCAACAATAATACCTGTTGAAAAAGTAAAAAATACAATGAAACCTGAGGAACTACGTCCAATTAACACGTTACCTACAGATGAAAAAATTATCGAGACAGTGGTGAAGGATCAACTTGTGGCATACTTAGAGAAGCACAATGTGATTATCCCAGAACAATCGGGATTCAGGAAGAGCCATTCTTGTGAAACAGCGTTGAATATGGTAATTGCAGATTGGAAAGAAGACATGGCGGACAAAAAATTTACGGTGTCTGTCTTCTTGGATTTAAAACGGGCTTTTGAAACTGTCGATAGATCTGAGCTATTGGACGTTATGTTTAAAATTGGTATAAGAGGAAAGGCGTTGGAATGGTTCCGGAGTTATTTGGGTGGCAGAAAACAGAGAACGATAATTGGAAAGGAGGTTTCATCAGTGGTGGATGTTAACATTGGTTTACCACAAGGCTCGGTCTTGGCGCCAATATTGTTTACATTGTATATCAATGATATCAAAAGATGCTTAAAATATTGTAAAATACGTCTATTTGCGGATGATGCATTGCTTATCATAAGTGAAAAATATGCAGAATGTGCCATGCTGAAAGTACAAGAAGACCTGGACTCGCTATACAAATGGTTATGCCTTAGAAAACTGAAATTAAATGTCGAAAAAACTAAGTTCATGATATTTTGTAAAAACACTAATATCATAAGTAACAATAGTTTAAATAATATTACGCTGAAGGTAAAAAACATGGAAATCCAAAGAGTAGACAAAATTAAGTATTTAGGAGTTTTGATTGATGATAATCTAAATTTTGGAGAGCATGTAACTTATCTGGAAAGGAAAATTGCACAGAAAATAGGCTTCATGTATAGAACATGTAAACATATCAGTCAAAGTCATAAAATATTGGTATATCGTTCAATTATTGAACCACACTTTATTTATTGTCCTACTATTCTGCTATTAAGTAATGATATATATATTAAGAAACTTCAAATACAGCAAAACAAGGCAATGCGATTTATTTTAAAATGTCCTTCAAGAACGCCAAAATTTGTAATGCTCAATAGATTAAACTGGCTTAGTATTAAACAGTCAGTTAGTTATTTCACATTGAAATTTATACACCAACTTAGGTTAGGAATGTTACCGAATTACCTGAGTAGTAAAATACATTATAATCATGAAATCCACAATTATGGAACAAGAAATTGCAATAATATAAGACTGCCTAGAATAAGAACTGAGTTCGCCATAAGATCTCTTGAATATTTAGGGTATAAAATGTATAATGAGTTACCTTCTGATTTGAAAGACAGTGAAAATATTAGTAAGTTCAAAAAAAAATTGTTTTTATATTGTACGTCACTAAATGTGACATGAGTATTTATGTTTAATCTCTTATTTTAACCTAAACTAGGTCTTAAAGACCGTAATAATAAATAAATAAATAATAAACCCTTCAGGTTGGCAGCGCAATATATAGCTTCTCCAAACCCAACTGTCAGCCTAACATATCCGCGGAGAATCCTGTTTCAGTAACAGACGAGGCTATGGCGACCCCAAGCTCCTCTTGGAACTTGGGTGTGGTGGGAGCGAGGGAATGGCCTGAAGGCTTAATCTGGCCACATAAATCGTTCCCGAGATGGTCGGGCTAGCACCTTAATGGTGCTATGGTACCGGAGCGTACCGGATCTGTATCCGGCAAAGGACCATCACATCGATAACACCCCCCAAAGCCTTCGGGGAGCAACCTTATCGCTACAACAATAACAACAACAAAAGATCGCGGGAGCGGAAATGGAGGCGGTCTCGCGTTTATCACCCACCACTAAATGCAATATAATCTATTTGATCCCGACACCGGCCGCAAGGACAGTGTCTTGCAACGTCAAGGTACATCTGTCCGGTAGGGCGGTGTATATTTGGAAATCATCAACATCAAAAGCAGACGCCCCACTCGTATGGTAGGAAGCTGTCACTGTTTGCTAGATTTATCAATCGTGAGCACACGACTAGTAAATTGCGTCAACTGGCAGCCGATGGTAACATTGGCATCCGAACACCTACCCATACTCTTTTCGTTCGAGTGATATGCCGCCCTCATCACCACTGAAAAACACACTTTCATAAATTGGGATGTTATTGATATTAGAGACAAATTTTAAAGTTTACAAACGGCGATGGTTATTAGGACATGTCTCTGAATTTCACTTCATCAGCTAGCTTTTCGGGAGCTGATCATTGAACTCGAATCTCCAACATTCATACCAGTGCAAAGGCAGATGCATTAAGCTACTCAGCCATATGAGTGTCCCGTTGTTCGCTTTACAGTTGGTCTCTAAGAATTGCTTTTTTGTTTATATTGCTTTTATTTACCATTTAGGCACATACACTCTGTATGCTTATGAAAGCTTAGTAACATTTGTTTGGATTTTTACAGTATTTGTTTTAATACTTCCCCTGTTACTATTATATCAATATGATAATATGTATTTAATTAGCGAGCTTTGCTGTTGTTGTTGTTGTAGCAGTGATTCGCCCCACCTAACAGCCGCGACCGATCACAAATTGCGAGCTTTGCTCATATTACTTTATACATCATTCATCAGCTACCTTTTCGGGAACTGAGCATTGAACTCGAATCTCCAACATTCATACCTGTGCAAAGGCAGATAGATGCCTTTAGCTACTCAGTGATATGAATGTCCCAAGACAGTTTGTTCTATGTACCGGAGCGACTCGGGATTTTTCCCGACCAAGGACTGTCATTTCAGTGTAACCCCATTTAATTCGTTATGTCCTTTCCGCAGCGGGACTGCTCCATACTCTCCTGCTCCGGGCAGGTATCGAACCCAATTCGGGTCCGTCTCCTGACCCCGGAACTGAGAAATGGTTTTGCTGAGTTTGCTGGAAAAGAATCTTTTTAGGACGTTCATACTCTTGTCAGTGTGTCTCGTGCAAGGGATGGTTGCATAGGACAGGTTGTTCAGGGCTAGACCCTAAAACCAGACGTCCCCGTAATTTCTTTAAATCTTTTATGGCTCTCTGCTGTTCACGCCCAAGGGCGTCCCGTAGTCTGAATCGGGGTTGATTCTGTATAGATACGAGTTTAACCTGTTCAGTATCCAGAACGAAGTTGAGCAAGAGTGACCCGTGTTTCCCTGGGGAGTATGCGTTCCTCTTCCACAAGTTTTGGGTACTTTTCTTTGAGTACTGGATTCACCGGGCAATTCCTGACATAAAGGTCCGACGCCTGTTTGTGGAGTTCACCAAGGACCTGCTTGTGTCTGTTGGGATGCTCAGGTTTCCGGGTATTCAACAGGAACTGTTTGGTCAGCATCTCATTTCTCTCCCTGATGAGGAGTATTCTCGTCTCATTATGCAGATGGTGTTCTGGGGACATAAGAAGACAGCCCGTTGCAATTCTGAGATCAGTATTTTGGCAGGCCTGTAGATTTTTCCAGTGGGTAATTTTTAGGCTTGGCGGCCATATGTGTGACGCGTAGCACGTAATCGGCTGGCTAATTGCTTTGTATGTTGTTGTTGTTGTAGCAATGCTTTGTATGTAGTCATGAGCGTTTCTTTATCTTTTCGCCAGGTACTGCCAGCGAGGGATTTGAGGATTTTGTTACGGCTCTGAATTCTCGGAACAATTGCGGCTGCGTGCTCACCAAAATGTAGATCCTGATCAAACGTCACACCCAAGATTTTGGGGTGTAGGACAATCGGTAGCGTAGACCATCGACCTGGATGTTCAAAATGGTCGACATTTGGGACGTCCATGTTGTAAATAAGGTCGCGGAAGATTAAGTCGGTGATAATGCCAGGTTTCGCGAGGCGAAAAAACTGGAGAGATCAGGGAGGTAGCCGTTTATTTTATTGCATAGCTCATCGATTTTTGGGCCTGGGCCTGTGGCCATTATTGTGCAGTCATCGGCGTAGGAAACGATTGTGACTCCTTCCGGTGGTGAAGGTAGCTTAGATATGTAGAACTTAAACAAAAGTGGGGATAGGACACCACCCTGTGGCACCCCTTGTTTAATTCTCCTTGGTTTTGATGGTTCGTTTCTAAATTGCACCGATGCCTGCCGACCACCCAGATAATTTGCGGTCCACCTTTTAAGACATGGGGGAAGGGTAGACCCTTCCAGGTCTTGCAGTAACGAGCCATGGTTGACCGTATCAAAAGCTTTTGATAGGTCTAGCGCTACGGGTACTGTTCTATGGTGGGGGTATTGATTTAAACCGCAATGTATCTGGGTGCTAATGGCATTTAGCGCGGTGGTAATGCTATGGAGTTTTCTGAAGCCATAGCTGCAAGCGTCTTTGCTACTGGCGATAGGAGAGATATCGGACGATACGACTCTCCTATGTTAGCTGGTTTCCCAGGCTTTAGTAGCGGGACCACCTTGGCCATTTTCCATTTCTCGGGTATGACAAAGGTGGAAAGAGACAGGTTGAAGACATGCGCTAAATATTTTAAACCCTCTTTCCCTAGGCTTTTAAGCATCGGCATGGCTATGCCGTCTGGGCCCACTGCTTTATATAGTTTAGCGCGACCAATGGCGTGCTCAACCTCTTTAGAGGTGATGGTGATTGGTGACGCGCTGAATTTGTGTTTATGTGCGTGTCTATTGGCTCTCCGTCTATCTTTGTCGACCGAAGGATGCGTTATATATTGGCGGCAGAAACCGCTCGTTCATTTTTTCGCATCCGACAGCACTTTGTCGCCAAAGGCGATGGAAACTTTGTCTTTGTGCTTAGTCGGATTCGATAGGGACTTTACGGTGGACCAAAGTTTACCCACACCGGTAGAGAGGTTACAACCTCTTAGGTGCTCCTCCCATTTCGCCCGCTTTTTTTCGTCCACAAGCAATGTTGTTGTTGTTGTTGTTGTAGCAATGCTCGCCCCACCTAATAGCCGCGACCGATCACAAATTGTCATCAATATCCTCTAACGGGAGTCCAAGGAAACTTGCCGTTTCAACAGGGGTGGACCATAAGGAAAGGGGTGTTAGAGGCGTTGGTTCCACATTACAATTAAAGAGATGGTTGGTGTCATGTGGGGACACATTGCAAGCAGGGCATACATTTTGTATGTCGGGGTTGATTCTGGATAGGTAAGAGTTTAACCTGTTACAGTATCCAGAACGAAGTTGAGCAAGAGTGACACGCGTTTCCCTGGGGAGTATGCGTTCCTCTTCTGCGAGTTCTGGATATTTTTCTTCAAGTACTGGATTCACCGGGAAATTCCCGACAAAGGTCCGACGCCTGTCTATGGAGTTCACCAAGGACCTGCTTGTGTTTTTCCGCTTCATACGGCTGGGTTCTCAGGTGCCGTATTTCCTCAAAATGCTTACGGAGATGACTCCTTAGGCCCCTAGACGGTGCTGGTTCGTCAATCAGATGTCTGTTGGGATGCCCAGGTTTCTGGGTATTCAACAGAAACTGTTTGGTCAGCATCTCATTTCTCTCCCTGATGGGGAGTATTCTCGCCTCATTATGCAGATGGTGTTCTGGGGACATAAGAAGACAGCCCGTGGCGATTCTGAGAGCAGTATTTTGGCAGGCCTGTTGTTTCTTCCAGTGGGTGGTTTTTAGGCTTGGCGACCATATGGGTGACGCGTAGCACGTAATCGGCTGGCTAATTGCTTTGTATGTGGTCAAGAGCGTTTCTTTATCTTTTCCCCAGGTACTGCCAGCAAGGGATTTGAGGATTTTATTACGGCTCTGAATTCTTGGAACAATTGCGGTTGCGTGCGCACCAAAATGTAGATCCTGATCAAACGTCACACCCAAGATTTTGGGGTGTAGGACAGTCGGTAGCGTAGTGCCATCGACGTGGATGTTCAATATGGTCGACATTTGGGGCGTCCATGTTGTAAATAAGGTCGCGGAAGATTTAGTCGGTGACAATGCCAGGTTTCGCGAGGCGAAAAAACTGGAGAGATCAGGGAGATAGCCGTTTATTTTATTGCATAGCTCATCGATCTTCGGGCCTGGGCCTGTAGCCATTATTGTGCAGTCATCGGCGTAGGAAACGATTGTGACTCCTTCCGGTGGTGAAGGTAGCTTAGATATGTAGAAATTAAACAAATGCGGGGATAGGACACCACCCTGTGGCACCCCTTGTTTAATTCTCCTTTGTTTTGATGTTTCGTTTCTGAATTGCACCGATGCCTGCCGACCACCCAGATAATTTGCGGTCCACCTTTTAAGACATGGGGGAAGGGTAGACCCTTCCAGGTCTTGCAGTAACGAGCCATGGTTGACCGTATCAAAAGCTTTTGATAGGTCTAACGCTACGAGTACTGTTCTATGGTGGGGATATTGATTCAAACCGCAATTTATCTGGGTGCTAATGACATTTAGCGCGGAGGTAGTGCTATGGAGTTTTCTGAAGCCATGCTGATGAGGGGCTAGCTGCAAATGTGCTTGGAAATAAGGGAGCAAAATGGCTTCAAGCGTCTTTGCCACTGGCGATAGGAGAGATATCGGACGATATGACTCACCTACGTTAGCTGGTTTCCCAAGCTTTAGTAGCGAGACCACCTTGGCCATTTTCCATTTCTCGGGTATGACAAAGGTGGAAAGAGACAGGTTGAAGACATGCGCTAAATATTTGAAACCCTTTTTCCCTAGGTTTTTAAGCATCGGCATGGCTATGCCGTCTGGGCCCACTGCTTTGGATGGTTTAGCGCGACCAATGGCGTCCTCAACCTCTCTAGCGGTGATGGTAATTGGTGACGCGCTGAGTTTGTGTTTATGTGCGTGTCTATTGGCTCTCCGTCTATCTTTGTCGACCGTAGGATGCATTATATATTGTCGGCAGAAAGCGCTCGCGCATTTTTTCGCATCCGACAGCACCTTATCGCCAAAGGCGATGGAAACTTTGTCTTTGTGCTTAGTCGGATTCGATAGGGACTTTACGGTGGATCAAAGTTTACCTACACCGGTAGAGAGGTTACAACCTCTTAGGTGCTCTTCCCATTTCGCCCGCTTGTGTTCGTCCACAAGCAATCTGATGCGTTGGTTTATATCCCTTATTTGGGGGTCGCCTGGATCAAGCTGTCTTATAAGGTCGCGTTCCCTCGCTAAGCTCGCGGCCTCCGCCGGGAAGTGGGGCCGGATTTCGGGAATTCTCCCGGCGGGAATGAAATGTGCCGAGGCGGATTCAATGACCTTACGGAAGGTACGCTCCCCTTGGCGGGCATCAGTCGGGATAGGGAGGGCAGCAAAGCTGTTGTCTGTTGCAGATTTGTATTCTTCCCACTTTCCTTTTTTGAAGTTTATGAAAGTGCGTTTTTCGGTGACGATGAAGTCGGCGGTACGCTCGAACGAAATAAGTATGGGCAGGTGGTCGGATGCCAATGTTAGCATCGGCTGCCAGTTGACGCAGTTTACGAGTTCTGCGCTCACGATTGAGATATCTGGCGAGCTATGACAGCTTCCTACCATACGTGTGGGGGCGTCTCCGTTTATTGTGCAGAACGTCGTCTCGTCTATTTGATCCGCCAACATCTCACCCCTACTGTCCGCCCGCAAGTTTGAATGCCATAGGTCGTGATGGGCATTGAAATCGCCTAAGATAATGCGATTGTTGCCAGTGAGTAAGGCCTCGATATTAGGGCGGTATCCACTGGGGCAACAAGTGACAGGAGGGATGTAGATGTTGATGATTTCTAGATTTGCATCGCCTGACCGGACAGATAGGCCTTGACGTTCTAAGACATTGTCCCTGCGGTCGATGCCAGGATCAAATATATGATATTGCACAGAGTGGTGTATAATAAACGCGAGGCCGCCTCCATTTCCGCTCTCGCGGTCTTTCCTGTGGACATTATAACCAGAGCAGGTCTGCAATGCAGATCTTGCTGTGAGTTTAGTCTCTTGAATCGCAGCAATGCGGATGTTGTGCCGCTTCATAAAATCGACTATCTCCGTAATCTTCCCAGTTAGTCCATTACAGTTGAACTGCAGAATTCTGAAGTGCATGAGGGGTGACACCGCCACTCTAGGGGTAAGTGAGGGGTGACTACGCCTAGGTTGTGGAAGGCCAGGACGCAATTGCTGTTGTGGCCTTGGGACTGGGCGCCCTTGGGCAAGCATTGGGGTATTCGGATGATTTGGGTTTGTGACCTGGCAACATGGCGCGATGAAACCCGTCGGAGGGTTGCCGTCGCGGAGACCAGAACATCTAGGAAAGTGCACCACCCAAGGCAGGAGCTGCATTGGGCGGATGTCGCAAACATATATATTCTGTGCTGGCAAACGGTGCAAAAGGAGGTAGGGACTAAGAGTCTTTTTCCCTGACCTACACGATTGCTGCCGGAAAAGAGGGGGGAGAAGACGGGGGCAGGGGCTGATGCTCAGCATCGACTCTACTACGAAGGTAGTAGTTATGAGTGGTAGCAGCTGTTTGAGTTATTGGCGCCGTGGGGCGCGAGCAGCAGCGGGTACTTTTTGTGACTTGCTGAGCAGCGGGTCTGCTGGATGGTAGCGGGGGGGGGGGGGGGGGGGGAATATGTATATGGAAGGCAGAGTAATAATGGAAACAGCTGCAATAACGGAAACATGAAGCGGATGTGCAAGTGTCGGAAAGACCTCGCAGAGCTTACAGATAACAAAAAACATATCACTAAGATAGTAGCCAATTATTGTATCCTTTGTTAAGGTTACTAAAAAAATAATTTTTTTGGGTCTCAAGACCTTTATTATTATTTATTCACTAATTTAATTATTGGTCGTAAGACCTTACTTTGTTACTCACTTATTAAAACTAAACGTTTACAACTAACTGCTTACAACTGACTGCTTGATAATAAACTTAAATTTGAAGATCATATAAATTATACAATTAAAAAAGTAGCTAATAAAATAGGAGTGATGCAGAGAACAACTAAATTCATTCAAAAATACTACAAAATAATCTTATATAAATCAGTTATAGAACCGCACTTCGTGTACTGCCCGTCCATTCTATTCACAATATCGGATAAAGAAGTAGACAAGCTCCAAAAGCTTCAAAATAGATGCATGAGATTTATTCTTCAGAAACCTAGGGATACACGAACGGCTGACATGTTGAAGACTTTAGACTGGTTAAGTGTAAAACAAAAGATTTTTTTCCACTCCATGAAATTCATATTTAATATCAAACATGGCAATGTACCTGAGTATTTAAATAAAAATATAGCATTAGTTGAGCAAACTCACAACATAAATACGAGAATTTCAAATTGCCGTTTTTTATAACTGAAATTGATCAACAGAGCATTTTCTACAAGGGTCTGAAAAGTTACAATGATCTGCCTATGGATATAAAAAGTTGCAACCAAATAACAGTATTTAAAACAAATTTATATGAATATTGTAAAACCTTAGCTATAAGATAAAAAACTGTAATATTTTAAAATTTACGAATTAGGCTTCTGGCCGTAATAAATAAATAATCTAATCTAATCTAATACATGGCGAATGCCTCGATAATGAGTATCATATAGCTAACGCCCTAAACAACTTTTTTTGTACAGAGCATAGTCGAAATTAGTGATAGTATCGAAGAAATGCCTACTGCATCCGAACTAAACGTTGATCGCTCGATCGCAATAGAACTGTGGTTTGGGCGGCAGCTGTCGATACTGACGTCACTAGGTGCTATGGGTATAGAAAATCGACCGCTATATTCCGTAGTCAAAAATAGACTAACACTTTATTCACATTCCTTCTTACTATCTATATGTAATTACAGTTAGGTATAATGTATGTATGTTTGTGTTATGTGGTGGCCTGATTTAACAGGGAAATTCCAAGAGAGTTGGTATTCAGTATTTATGTAAATTTGTATGTGAGAGCATATAGAGTAAAGCTAATATAATACAGTGTTGCATTAAAGCGCATGTAATATACCTAAGATAAGCTGTATACATTCTGCGGGCTTAGGTACATGTATTTCATGTTATGCGCGCCACAATACTCCCCCTCTAGTGAAGATGTTAACGAAATCGTATTGGCAATCGCACAATTCTACCGGACCTTGCTGTTTTCGCTTCGCTGTCTGCTGGTAGTAAATTTGAGTTTGAACCGGTGGCATCCTCTTTCGTTTTATCTTTCTTTTGTTTTTGTTTTTGTCGTTCATTCTCTGTAGGGGATTGTGCGTTGTTGTGGTCGCAGAGAAAAGCCGCTTTCAATCTGTCAATTGAAATGTTGACGATTCTGTTAAACAATTTTACTTTGAAGTATTTTTCACAGCGTTCGACCACCTCAAATGGTCCTTCGTAGGATGGTTCAAGTGGAGATTTTACGCGGTCCACTCGCACGAAAACGAATTTTGCTTCCTTAAGTTTCGGTTGTAAAAAAGTTGAAGGAGTGCTATGGTGTGTCGGCGGCGAGGGTCGTAGCGCTTGCATTGCCTTGCGTAACTTTTCAACAAACTCTGCTTCACTGGCATCACGTGTTGATTTTTGTAAAAATTCGCCGGGAAGTCTGAGTGGGGCGCCATATACCATCTCTGCGGTGCTGGTACCTATATCTTGCTTTGGCGTTGAGCGCAATCCAAGTAGCACCAGTGGTAAAATGAAACTCCAGTCGTTTGAAGCGTAGCTCTTGATAGCTGATTTTAATGTTCGGTGCCAGCGTTCAATAACGCCGTTGGATTGGGGGTGATACGCTGTTGTTCGTAGGTGCTTTACGCCGAGCATTTGTGTGAGTTCTTTAAAAAGTGCTGATTCGAATTGTCGTCCCAAGTCAGTTGTTATTCTTAGCGGCACACCATATGCAGCGATCCATCCACTGACGAGCCCCAAACGCAACGCTCTCTGCTGTGATTTCTGCCAACTTGTGTTAGATGATATAATGAATATCGCAAAAGCTTTTAAAAATAAATATGGCGGAGAAAAGCTTTTATCTGAGGGTGTTTTCAAGGATTCCATGATGTACATTGGTAACTTTTACAAAGACATAATAAATGAGTCCCTAAATAATGGCATTGTTCCAAACTGCTGGAAAGTTTCAACAATAGTATCTGTGGAAAAAGTAAAAAATACAGTGAAACCGAAGGAGCTACGGCCAATCAATACGTTACCCTCAGATGAGAAAATTATGGAAATGGTGGTGAATAATCAATTGGTGGCATACCTAGAAAAGCACAAAGTTATTATACCAGAACAGTCTGGATTCAGGAAGAGCCATTCTGTTGAAACAGCACTCAACATGGTTATTGCAGAATGGAAAGAAGATATATCAGATAAAAAAGTTGTGGTGTCTGTCTTCTTAGACTTGAAACGGGCCTTTGAAACAATTGATAGACGGGAATTGTTGACTGTTTTGTTCAAAACTGGGGTCAGAGGAAAGACTTTGGAATGGTTCCGAAGTTATCTCAGTGACAGAAAGCAAAGGACGGTAATTGGAAACGCAGTATCATCGGTTGTGGATGTAGATATCGGATTGCCACAAGGTTCACTACTTGCACCGATACTATTTACAATGTACATAAATGATATAAAAAAAGCCGTGACCGATCACAAATTGTCACCAATATCCTCTAACGGGAGTCCAAGGAAACTTGCTGTGTCAACAGGGGTGGACCATAATGAAAGGGGTTTTAGAGGCGTTGGTTGGTGTCATGTGGGGACACATTGCAGGCGGGGCATACATTTTGTATGTCGGGGTTGATTCTGTATAGGTAAGAGTTTAACCTGTTACAGTATCCAGAACGAAGTTGAGCAAGAGTGACCCGTGTTTAGCTGGGGAGTATGCGTTCCTCTTCCACAAGTTTTGGGTACTTTTCTTTGAGTACTGGATTCACCGGGCAATTCCTGACATAAAGGTCCGACACCTGTTTGTGGAGTTCACCAAGGACCTGCTTGTGTTATTTTGCTTCATACGGCTGGGTTCTCAGGTGCCGTATTTCCTCAAAATACTTGCGGAGATGACTCCTTAAGCGCCTAGGCGGTGTTGGCTCATCAATCAGATGTTTGTTTGTATAGTGTTAACTACTTTGTACTCTACTTTAATTTTTAAAATAATTTTTAATGTAGTTTTTATGCTAACTTAAAATTTTTGAATAACTTCAAAAAAAAAAAGAAAATTCTAATTAGTTGGAAAATATTTAAACTAAAAAATAAGTAAAAATAAATTTTATATTTCAAAGCGAAAATAAAAGAGTTTTTTTAAATATCAACCTGAATGTTGATATATTGGCGATTCTACCAACGGACCTAAATTTTTATATAAGTCTATATGTGATACAATTACTGAATGTGACGCTTTACGTATCGCAAAGCTATTGACCAATTCAATACCGCAAATAGAAGTGCAACTAAGTGACGTGCTACCAAAGAAAATTTGTTTTAGTTGCTTAAACCAATTACAAAACTATCCCTCCATATTTGTTATAATTAAAATAGCATTATACAGTACGCGCTGAAGAATTAACTTAATCAAAAAAAACAAAAAAAAAAATAAAAATTTAATAAATTGCACTATTGAAATTCTTATGCATATACTATAACTATGTTTGTGTTCCCTATACATTTGTGGACAGGAAGCAATACAACAACATTCTGTGCAAATTTCATATAACAGTCGCTGTAAATTATATATATATTAAACATTAAAACAAAAAATAATTGTTGAAAATCAAATTAAAAACACAAAAGTACGTATAACAGAAATTTACTAGTAGACATTCTATAATTTTTATGCAACATAAACAAAAATACAAAATAAAATTTGCCTACGATTTGTTAATTAATAAATAACTCTAAAAATGTGTGTGCAAATAAAAAAAAAAAATTTGCAACATAATACTCTTAAAAGCAACGATTGGGTTATCCAAGCCACAACAACAAAAGCTACTACAACAATTTTGCACGCAATACACACAAGAAAAGATTTAAAATGAAGACATCACGATGAAAATGAAGAGATTTATAAAGAAAAAAACAAGGCATTGCATATTTTTTAAAACCATTGCGACATCAAACAATACAGATATTAATTTAAGAAATTTTTCAACAATCATCAATCAACTACTTATTAATTTTAATATTTTTGTATTAAATTTAATTTTATGTAAGTATAATTTTTTTTAATATTAAATTAAAAAATTTTCAATTATAATTTAAATTAAAATTTTAAACCTTTTAAATTTTCAAATTTATTTTAAGATTATTTTTATATTTTAACAATTTTAATATAAATTATTTAAAATTATTTATTTTTTTTTTATATATAAAAATAAATATTTTATTTAAATTGTTAACTCCCTTTCCAAAGAAATTCTTAAATATTTTCTAATTTTCAAATTATTAATTTAATTTTTTTTTTCATATGGTTCTACGTTCACCAATACGAACTCGTAATTTTACAAATTCAGAAAATCAAAATAACAACTATACAAATAACACAATGACTTACAATACAACTCAAAATTCCTATTGTCGAAAATAAATTTTCAAAATTACTTAATTAATTTCCATCTATTACCTGTGAACCAGATTATATTAACAAAGTTAAACACCATACGGTTCACAGAATAGAAACAAAAGGTATTTTACCATTTTCGAAACCTAGACGCCTTGATCCAATCAAACTTAAAATTGCTAAAGCTGAATTTGAATTTTTGGTCAAAACGCGTATATGCAGACCCTCAAATTCTCCAATTGCATCTCCACTTCATCTCGTTCCTAAAAAAGAACCAAATGATTGGAGACCTTGCGGAGACTATCGAAGACTTAATTTTATTACTACACCAGATCGGTATCCTTTACCACATATCCACGATTTAACAATTGATTTAAAAAACAAACAATTTTTTTCCAAAATTGATCTAGTGCGTGCTTACCACCAAATTCCAATGGCAGAAGAAGACATTCATAAAACTGCAATAACTACCCCTTTTGGAATGTTTGAATTCGTAAGAATGCCTTTCGGTTTACGAAACAGTGCTCAAACTTTCCAACGCTTTATTAATGAAGTATTTTCTGATTTCGATTTTGTATTTACATACATTGATGACATTCTTATTGCCAGTGATAATGAAGATCAACATATAAATCAT